>NC_139033.1:23641402-23766402 GCF_964662115.1 Mustela nivalis | reverse complement strand
AGTTTTCTGTATCTAGAGGAACAGTAGTAGAGTCTCATAGCTTTTTTTTTTTTTTTTTTAAGATTTTATTTATTTATTTGACAGACAGAAATCACAAGTAGGCATAGAGGCAGGCAGAGAGAGGAAGGGAAGCAGGCTCCCTGCTGAGCAGAGAGCCCGATGTGGGACTCGATCCCAGGACCCTGAGATCATGACCTGAGCCGAAGGCAGTGGCTTAACCCACTGAGCCACCCAGGCGCCCCAGAGTCTCATAGCTCTTAAAAATACCACTTGCTAACTGAAGTCAGTAAGGAGAGTTTAATGTTTCAGTATCTGGACAATACTGGGCCTTTCTTATATCTTTGGTTTTAAGATTAAGAGAAAATTTCCCATCTAAGTATATATGTTTGTAGAACTTATATTACCAGCCATAAAAATTGAATCTGTTTTATACTCAGAATATTATATATGAATGGTGGGTTTTAGAAATTAAATCGATTTCACCATCATGTGTTGATTTACGATGAATTCTTGTCAAGTTCATGAATGTCTTTTACAAAATGATGTTGCCTATGAACAAGTTTGAAAAAGTTAATTCTCCTACATTAATTATTTCAAGTCAAAGGGTTTTATCAAACTAATATAATCATGCATACAAGTACTTCTCTATAATAACTCATTAAATAGCATATGTTATTTGGAAGAAATAAAACAGCTATTTTAGCTTCTTTCTCTTTTTGAAAACATTTGACTTTACATTGTTGGTCTGTGTTTTGTTGTGAGCATATTAGTACATTATTCATTAGATCTTTTTATTTGATGAAACTTAGATCTGTTGAAATAATTTAATGGGTGCTCAGTTTCTGACTCCTAAGTATCACTAGAAGTAACTAAAATTAAATTGCTGCATTGCAGTGATTATGTTAGGTCTTGATAATTCAAGGAGTAGTTGTGATACTGAGCATTTAGATTTTATTTTATTTTTATTTATTTATTTTTTTAAGATTTTATTTATTTGTCAGAGACAGAGGGAGAGAGAGCGAGCGAGCACAGGCAGACAGAGGCAGAGGGAGAAGCAGGCTCTCTGCTGAGCAAGGAGCCTGATGTGGGACTCGATCCCAGGACCCTGGGATCATGACCTGAGCCGAAGGCAGCAGCTTAACCAACTGAGCCACCCAGGCGTCCCTGAGCATTTAGATTTTAAAAAGGAAATTGGTAGTAGACATACCATTGGATTGTTGATTTGGGGAATAATTGAGGAATTAGAAAATGGCAGGGTACAGTTTGGATTTCTCACACATCAGGAATGACGTTATTTACCTATAGCTGAGGTGCCCTAAGTCTTCCTGCAAGTCTGATTGTGCAGTAAATGTGGCAGCAACTCTGATATTTAAACAGAAGTATTTTTTTAAATGGTCTCTCCGAAAAATTAAGGCCATGTTTTGGCCAGAGTATATTTTTTTTAAATTTTTTTCGTTCTTATGAAATTTCTTTCGGCGCTAAGCTGAGTAAAATATAGTACAAAGCTGTGATTACACATCTAGGTTGTAATTTGGTAACTAACAGCGCTTGCTGGGTACTTTGACTTACACTTTTAATAACAGTTTTGGAATTTGCATATCTACATGTTTGAAGAATGTAAGTCTTAGGATTCATAGGTTAAGAAGACCAAGAAAATCTCTTAGTGATGGAAAGCTATTTATCTAGAAAATAGGAGGCTACATTAAAAATAACATCTTAAATTACTAAACCATGTATCTTTACAGGTTTGAGATTGTGAGGCTGATATAATAAATTAAATTTTATCTCACTGTATCTAGGATTGTTCATTTTTCTGGTCCAGTAAATTAAGCACAAAGAATACGGGTTTCTTAGAGAGAAACATGATATTAAGCATTTGCTTTAACTGTTCATTTCCAGTAGATGGCTACAGTTCACTACCAAATTGAACTTGTAATAGATTTTTTACAGTAACTAAATCAGAAGATGAAGGCTGGATCACTATAAATGAGCTGCCCTGCACATTTTTCTTATTTCATGTGCCTAGTCATCTAGCATCATTACTTTTAAAAGAGCATCGTCTTAAAATGACTGAAAAGTGCTATTTTCACCTGTTACCTCTTTGATCAAGTGTAGTAACGCCACTGTTTACTTGGTTTCATCACAGTGTATTTATTTTTTAAAATTCTATATTATGAGGAATCCTAGTAACTATTGAATTATGGAAAAAATTATACCATTACAAGAATCCTTATACGTTCTATAAGTTACTGCTTCCCTAACTTCAATCTTTTGATTTCTAAATTTATTTTAGCTTTTAAATTGAAGCACTGTGGATCATTTATTACTTGTGTTGTTGAAGTTCACTAGCTTTTACAAAGTATTATTTCATATGTAATACATGCACATACATATGCGGGTTTTAAGAAAATACATGTTTTTCTTTAATCTGGATCTGCACCTAAACATTTTAAACATAATTTAATCAGGCTAAAATAAAATAAATACAAGTTCGTTATTTGGAAAAATATTTCCTAGCTTATAAAGTACTTAAAGTTTGCATTGCAGTTGGACGTGTGTCGGTCCACTAGGCTATAGAAATACCTCGTAAGCATAGCACTGAGATGATAAGTATCACTATTGACTTTTCACCCTCATCCGTAAATATAACTGTGTGCTATCTGAGTAAATGAGCCTGAATTTATTGTGTATGTGGGGGTTTTGGATGCAACAAAAAATGTGAAAAAGACTAGACTTTTTCTCCCTCCTCAGGACTACTGTGCAATTTGTCTTGTCTTCTTTCACTGAATATTTGTTTTTCTTTATTTGAGGTGTGTGTGTGTGTGTGTGTGTGTGTGTGCGCGCGCGCGCGCACGCACGTGTGCGCTCCCGCCCATGCTCATATATAATATCAATGTGATTTTGTGTCCTGCAGGTATTGGTTGAACCAAGCAGTTCAAGGCTTAGCTTTCTGTTTTATTTTACAAGTGAAAATGTCGCTTTTGTGGTACTGTAAGACTATAATTTCAGATCCTTTTTTAATCAACTGCCAATTTATATGGCTGGCTACCACTGCTTAATCTATTATTAATAAGCATTTTGTGCAGCTTTACAAATTATAAAAATAATGCCAAGGTTCTAGGAGGATTTTATTTTCACACTTAGAATTTATTGTATAAATTTCACATTGTCACTTGAAGACAAATGAATTATTTTGTACTTTTTTATTGATGCTGCTGTATGTATTTATCATTATAATAGAAGTCGTTTAAGAAATGGGCCACAGTTGTAATTAATTAAAAAAAAATTCATTCACACATTTTGTTAAGGGATAGTTGGAATATTCAGGTGAGTCTTTGTGAATCAAAGGGACTTAACATAGGTTACTGTTACTTTCCATAAAAATAACTGATCTGTTTTTCCAAGACACTTAATATTTATGAAAATGGGAGGAATTTTTTGGAGGGGGTACACAGTTCATTCTTTATGGATGTGTGTTAGTGTTCACATACATGCACATATTTGGACACATATGTGAGTAAATCCTTTATTTGTTAAAGACCTCAAAGGAAAAAGGATGTTTGACCCCACCCTGAGACATGCCATGTAAGTTTACACAAGGATCATGGAACACAGATTTTAATAATGCAAACAATATTAGTCCTGTCCCCTCTGGCGTTTCCAACCTGGACATACTGATTGTATACTTTGGTTCCTAAACCATGGAGATGTATCTGATGCCCTTGGGAGCACCTGGCCAAGCTAAGAACATTTCAGTGATTACAAGGATAGTGCCTAGAGGGCAATTAAGGCACAGGGCAAGAAGCAGCCAGTGATGAATCCCTGCAGCCACGTAATGAACCAGAGAGAGGGAAGCTGGGAACGGGGCCACAGTGGTGGCTCGGACGGACATTGTGGAGTAATGTGGAGACTGTTTACCAAGAGCATTATTTCTGTGTTTTGATATTTATATAATCAGAGACAGATTTGCAAATCCTGCCACTTAATGTATTTAACATACTCTTTTAGATTAAATTAATGATTTAAAGCTTACCAGTAAAATCTATGGTTGTTTCTCTATATTGCTGAAGTTTAAGTGATAGACTTGCTTTGAGTGCACTCTTTTGGAAGATTATTTTCCTTACTGTCGAGTTTGTACATGTGCTTTTCTTTTATTGATACTCAGTAATTTTAATCAAGTGTTTGCCGAGTTTTTTTGTGTGTGTCTATATAGGCTTCCTGTTTGCTTATTCATGGTATTTTCTGAGTTTTAATATCCACAGTGGAAAGCTGTGATTCAAGCCTGTGAAAGCTGGGGGTGGGGTGGGTGGGTGACCCCTGAAGGTATATCCTTTTTTGTGTAATTCTGTGTCGTGGATCATAACAGGAGGAGCATTTTGTATAGTATATGTAATTCATACATGAGTATTGATCGATTTAAAATCTGGTTTATTTCACTGTTTCACTGCTGAGTTTTTTGGCTCCTGTTTGGTGTTTATGAACACATTAGTAGCATATAATACAGATGTACTGTTGTGTGATTTCCTCTTTGTCCACTTGCATTCTTGTGGGCAAATGTAAAAACAAAAAGAGAGTGAAGAGGAAACTGCTATGAGCATGAGATCTGATGCGACAAACCTGGTTACTTAACCGTGGTCTCCTTTAGCTGCGGTCTTGCACACAGGTATTCAGGTGTGGGCGCTCCTCCCTCACGGTCTTTGCCTCGGTGAATGCTCAGATAGCAGGGTGAGCCGAAAGGTCGCTGACCGGCTCACAAGCGTTCAGCTTCAGAACACTTGCCTCTTGGCTTCCTGTTCTTGGCATTGTCTGAATCACCTCTCCTGCTCCACCGCTCTCCTGTTAATACTGGCCGCCACTGGGCCAAGTCTGCAGTGCTGTTTCTCGTGTGACCACTAGGGGGAGTCGAGGAGTGTCCCTCCAGTTTCTCCCCTACCTCTGCTGCCCCCCTCCCCCAGCTCTTGGCCTGCGCTCCCTCCTCCCCACCTCCCTTCCTTTCTTCTTTCCTTTCCCTTCCTTCTCCTCTTTGTGTGTGCGGCTGGAAATAGCACCGTAACCTGACCTCCCAGCACGGTGGAACAGCACTGCAGATAAACAGCAGTTTGTTGTGGTTTTCTTAAAGTTGTTTAGTAAACATCCTGTGTCTTCCTCACTGCTGCTCCTGTACTTAGAGGATGACAAGGGTTTAGTTCTAATGCGTAAAGAACTCTTAGAAAAGTGTTACTACCTACGTGAATATTGAATGGAATTCGAGATTATGTAAGGGAAAACTGTGGCGTATAAAATGTCAATATGATCTAGAAATGATGTGTGTAAAGATAGCTGTAAAATAATTATTTAGGAACAATTTCAACCTACTTTTGCTTTAATTAGAATGACTTTCAATTTGTGAATATTCCTGAATTTTGTCTTTCTAACTGAAATACGTTTCGGGTGGCTGACTTGGGTTATGTTACATGGTTATTTGCTTGGAGTGTTCTCATAAAAACAGGTAGACATTTATTCAACTGTCAGAGTTACTAGATTGATTTAAACATCCATAAAGAAATATTTTAGCTTTCTTGAAAGAATAGCTATTAACGTAAATTTCAGTAGGAATTTAAAACACTGTGTATACATGTCCTTTAAATTGTGTTATTAAAATATATTATTCATATAATAGTTTTTTACTTTTTTAAAATATCCATCTGGGGAAATTTGAGCACATGTTAATATTTTTCTTCCCAAATTTGTCTTCTCTGGATATTTAAAGATTACGGATTTTTGAAATAGCTAGAGAACTTAATGCTAATATATTTTAGACCTCATTTCTGATTTCATAAATACATAAATTTTTATTTTTTAAAGATTGCGTTTTAATGATTTCATTTTATCCTTGGATTGATTTTTTTGTGTGTTTTGTAAAATAAATCCATTCCATTGTTTATTGAAAATGCTTAACATCCGCAGAGTTGATTAAGTACCATGAAGGTTGTTAGTTGTTACAGAATAAATATTTTTAACAATGTATGTCTACTTATAAAATTGGAAAAAATCATAAAATAAAAAAAAAGATGTTTGTCTTTTACTTAATTCTGAAATTGTTCACATCGGTTTTACCCAGCTAAAACTCATGGCTGAATTTATATATGTCTGATTGTTGTCAGAAATTTATTTCTATAATCAAACGGTAAATCATCTTAAAGCTATCCCGACAGTGGTTATAGGAGCTATGGTTGGTGGTTGTGTTTGAGAAACAAATACAGTAAACATTTGTGAATCTTTTAATGATTATATTTCTTGATAGCTTTCATAAGAAAGCACATAATTTGTGATGACTCCAGTAAAAAAATACATGGCATCAAAACTTTTTGAGTTAGCGGCAAAGTAAATGGGGCAGGTTTTGCATTTTGAACACAAGTGTTATGAAGTGTGATTGAATTTGTCGTGAAAGTGTGTCAGTATTAATAAAAGTATTTAGGTACAAGTTTCCTGGGCTTTGTAGCCTTTTTAAGGTTAAGGATTGGTTAATGTGGAAAGTCACTTCTGTGCATTTGGTAGTATACAGAAAATGACAAATATATTTCTGTGCATTTTGGATTATTATGCCATTTCTTATTTCAAACCCTTTTTGTCAGGACACCAGGCAAAACAATGATGCTTTGAGGACGTAATTAAAGATATTGTTCAAAGAACAACTTTCTGCATATTTGAATTATTACTGTCATCAAAATCATACAAATATGGAAATATGATTGCCAGAAGCACATAAATCAATGATCAGCATGGCCTCAAAATCCAATAAATATGTAGAGTTAAATACTTTAAAATGCAAATTGTGTCTGATGATTTGCATATGGCGGAGTTTAAAGGGAATTTGTTGCTTAACAACCTCTAAGGTAGCAGTTAGGGCTGTGGGTAAACATGGATTCTTTTATTCATCATTGGTCAAGTTGCACATTTGATAAATGATGGGAGAGACTGCCTTCCGTGGTTAAAATGACTGCCGTCTTCACTGAATCCTAAACTGCCTCGAAGTCATCTGAATAATTAAGAGTTAATTATTCTTCATCCATCTAGATCAGAAAAGGACAGATTTAGGGAAGGAATTTATAATTTTTGCCTCACGTCCTGTCATGTCGTAATGTGATAAACTAAACTGACTCCAAATAATATCTAGTGACCTTACAGTAATTACGCCTCACAAAACATTTTTGTTGCAGTTTTTTAATTGCTTATATCGATTCTAGAAAGTACACATTAACAGACTTAGAAGTTTAATTGTCTCCAAAGAAAGCAGTATAAAATTCATGTTCCATCACTACTGGGCTTTAAGGTCCTCGGACTGGATACATACCAACCCAGCACACAAGTTTTCCTGTGTGTTCTTCTAGCAAGGACGAGCAGTTGCTCCCAACATGTTGTTGGAGGGGACTGTGGACACACCGGGAAAAATGATTTTAAGAAGTTCTGTTGAAAGGGCAATGAATCTCTCTTCACCTATTTTAATTTGAAATATTAAAATAGAAAACTTGTTTAAGGAACTTCATTTTCTCATAATTAATATAATGATGGAACAGGTAACTCATGCAGATTTACCAGGAATGCACATTATTTGAAGAGACTGAAAGAAGACACCGGAAAGTTAAGAAATAAACCGATTCTTACTATTACCTGGTAAAAACAGATGGCGTAGAATTCACACAGAAAACCCAGTATCTCCTTAGTGATTTTTTTTCCCCACACGATTTTCTTTGAAAATAGAGTGTTTTGAGAATGTTTACTGATCACAAGAAGAATTGTAATAAAGAAATCAATATGCATGATCTCTTTCCATGTAGTACAACAGGGTTACACTGTTAGGTTAAATACAGGCAACATTCCTTTTCAGAAAATCAATTTGCTGTGTAGGCTGCAAAGCCGGTCTCCTCACAGAGCCATTTTATGTTGTGCACACAGTAAATTCTGTATCGGCACCTTCAAATAGTATTGACTTCTCAAAGACTGTACGCTTAGTAACCTGACTTGAAGAAGAAAGGCCAAGTCCCTTAGTTTAAAAAAAAAAAAAAGATACTATTTCTTTTTTATATTTGATCACAAAGTAGTCATCTTTAAAAAGCCATTCCTTGGTTTTCGTATTTCAGCTGAAATGCCGCACGGATCTTCGTGAGAACTGTGACTCTCGCGGTCATCAGCCGCCCCTGCTGGGTCCCGCCGCGGGTTTCCGCGCCCCCCGCCCCAGTTTATCTGCATTTCTCAAAAGCGTGTTTTTAGGCTAAGCAGCCATTGGTGCTTATTTTGAAAAGTTGGAGTAATTGTGAAAAGATGAGATTACTTTATAGTTTCTTTGTCCCTTGCCTCCATTTACAACAAAACAAACAGACAATTTTAGAGAGGTAAAAGTTTAGGGAACACTCGCAGCTACTAAGTTACTCTGTGTCGTGGTTCCTAAGGCAAATATTTAGGGAACATGTGTGAAAACGTTTTATTTTTAGATCCTTTCACTCCTCACACTAAATTTGGCTCTTAAAATGCTTCGGCCATTTTTGATGTAGCTGTTTAATTTAAGAAGACCAGCCCTCCCACTCATGATCGTCTTTTTATGAAGTAGTTCTGCTGTGCTCGAGCCTGACTCTGTTTCTGCCAGCACAGTGACAATACGTCCCAGGCGCTCAGGCCTGACTCGCATGGCTGTACGCAGTGGTTGTGTTTAAATCATAAGGACGCGTTTGTTTTTCAGTGTGATCAGCAGGGGTGCAGCAAACCATGAGGCCATTTAGTCTTTGCACGTCTGTGAGGTGCAGTGACTGTTCTTTGATTCCTGGTCATTCATTGATTTTTGCGAGACCTTTTCTATATGCTGCGTGCTTCTCTTAGATGAGTTTTGTTGGTGGTGATGATGAGGCATTCTTAGATTGTAACCAACTGAAAAGGGCTTTGACCTATTAAATTTTACCCCAGCTTTTTAGAGAGGTGAGGCGATCCATAGGCTAAGGATGTAAAATAAGTAGACTAAATACTAGACGGGAATTTTGTAGTTTAATCCCTCTGTTACCATTGTAGCACCACTAACGTTCACGGGACCTTTTTATAACAATGGGCGTTACAGTGCAAGAGCCAAGGACCACATAAAGTGCTTTTAGAGTACAACATTGGGTTTGGAAAAGTTCATAAGCGTAAGGAGAAATAAATAGGTTTTGGTTAGGGTATATATTTACCCGTGTTTTAAATGTGTATAGGAACCTCTGACATTTAAAAAAAATAAATCGTCACTTATAAAACGAGTTTACTCTTCAAGAAAAACATTCTTGTAATAGGCACAAAATTATCCAAATAATAGTGTAAACCAAGCCAGGCATAGCAGCAGACAGAAAAATGCATTCAGCCAGTAGGATCATGGATTTGTTTGATTCAGATAATTGAAAGTGTTTCATACTATTATTGCAACTTGAAGGCTTGTTTAAGTGTCTAGCTGTCAGTCACTTTGGAAGGTGAAAAGTATTCAGTTGTCACTCTGTCAGTCAATAGAGATGAGAACTGTCTGCCTAATGGATTTCTTTACATAGATGTCTGCATGGAGGGAGAAGTAAAATCAATGTGTTGTCATGTGCGCGTACACAGCATCAAACTGCCAGGTGAATTGCAACTGTATCTCTGTAACATCTACATTCCTGGAGGACTGTTTGCGGAACATCTACATTCCTGGACTGTTTGTGGAAGGCAGACGGAAGCTCTGGATACACAGGTAGTGAGATGCGCAGGGGAAGGCGTGCATTTGGGGGAAACAGTTTCTGGTATCATCTGTGCCCATGAGAGCATCTATTCTTACCTCTAAAATCCCGTTTTCTATAAGTTAGGAGGAATGAGGAAATCCATATCGTAATGGCATCGTCCTTACATTCTAGGTGCTTGTCACTAAACAGCTCTTATTTATATATATTGCATGTAAGACCAAATAATACTTGCTGTGCACTGGACGTTACCCTAGTTAGTGATTCCTGTTTTAGTAGAATTTTTGTCAAAATCTGGGATAAACACGTAAACCTGTATCACTCTGTTTTTTGATGGTGGAAATCTGAGAGGTAAAGATGAAAGAGTAGGTGGTGGCCGTCATGGTGTCAGATCACCTTTAAAAACATTGGGGGGCTAAAACTAAGGAAAGGTTAATTGTAAAGTACTACATTTAAATTGAAAAATTAGCTGTGCAGGAATGGAATGCGAGTCCTGGCTTGACAGCACATTATGTAATGGTAAATGGGGAGATTTAGCTGATAACAAACTAAGCATTTAGGGTAATGTTGCAGACATGGAAAGCTGTGCAGCATTTTCCCCTGTTCATCTAATACCTTAAATTATTGAACCAGTTCTTGGAATGTCATAAAAACTCTGGCTGACTACAGATCATTCGAAGAAGGGTGACAGGATTCAGGAAGCGCTCTCCTGTTAGGATCAGGTGAGGAACCTTAGAGAAGGTTTAGGGGATTCGGGAGGAAGTGGCATGTCACAGATGCTTCTTGGAGTCTTTCAAGGTCATTGTCATCCTGAAGAAGTTCCCCCTCTCAAAGTTAGACACAGAGGTCAGCAGGTCCACACAGGCATTTTCCAGCAGTGACGTTCTGCCCCTAAGTCTGCACATGGGAACCGTGCAGAAGGACAGGTTGGTGTGGGGCAGCTCTGCAGGGACTCTGGACCCTCACAGCTCATAGTATGTCGGAGAGCGGCTTTGGGGACCCATGTCAGATTACCCATGTCCAGTGAGTCACATTTCACAAGCAACAAGTAACAAGTTTCAGTGATCACCACAGTCTCTGAAAACATTTTCACATGCCCAAATCACGACCCATAGGAAGTATTTTAATTACTTTAAAAAGTGAGTTTTGAAATCTAGTCAATTCTTAAAAACAAGAGCTCATAAAATGAGAAAGTAGCCTCAAGAAAGGTTGGTTTTGGTGGATGCCATGTTTCTGTCCCCTGCTCCCTCCGGCTCTTCATCATTATCTTTAGCATTTATTGTCCCTTGTAGATGAGAGATGGTAGATTCCCAGGCACAGAGTCACAGGAAGTTCTTTTTTTTTTTTTTTTAAAGATTTTATTTATTTATTTGACAGACAAAGATCACAAGTAGGCGGAGAGAGAGGGAGAGGAGGAAGCAAGCTCCCCGCCGAGCAGAGAGTCCGATGTGGGGCTCGATCCCAGGACCCTGAGATCATGACCTGAGCTGAAGGCAGAGGCCTTAACCCACTGAGCCACCCAGGTGCCCCACGTTTGTTTTTTTCATGAAATGTGTTGCTGTGCCGCCCAAGGCCATGGGAGAGGGCCCCTGTTCACAGGGTGTCTGGGCTGAGTGGGCGTGTAGCTTCAGTTTTAAAGGCAGGCGGTCAGGAGACCTGGATTCTGCAACGCTAGCTTTGGGTCCGGGTTCTGCCGATGCTAGTTATGTGACCTCAGCTGTGTTCTTCACCGGGTTTGGCATCTGGGTCGTTTGCTAAATAGAGGTAGTTTTAAAGGAGTAAATGACACAATACATAATGAATTATCTAGCACAGTGCCAAGCAAAGAGTAAACAGTAAATTAGTTTTATTTCCCACACATTTTATCTCTAGGGTTTTTTTTTTTTTTTAACTGTGTATTAATTAGGACTAGTTTGGTTACAAAGAGCAGAAATACTAGTTTACATTGGCTTTAATAGATACAAGTTTATTTCTAGCTCACATAAAGAAAGTTTCTTAATGTTTTTTAGAGATCTGGGCATCTTGTGTTCTGTCCCATGTCCTCAGAGCAGGGTCTTCACCTTTTAGGTCACTTTATAGTCCAGGAGAGCTGCTGGGGTACCAGCCATTGCATCTGTGTTCTAGGCTGAGGGCACGGTGGGAGTCAGAGAAGGCACCCTCTTCCTTTAAAAGACCTATCTGAAAGTCCCATACTGTCTTTTGAGTTACAGTTCATTGACGAGAGCTTAGTGAACTGAGGGTGGGAAATGTTGTGTTTTAGCCGGTCCTGTTGCCTGTGTTTCCATTTCTACAAGGGAGTTCGAGAATTAAGTCGCTTGTAAGCACATCTCCTTCTGGAGGTGAGAAGTCTGGCCCTCGTGTCTCAAGGACTCACCTCCCGGGTCCTACGTGTGCGCTCCTCTGCAAAGTGTGTGTCCTGAGTGGTGTGGATCCGTGTGCATTGGAGACTGCGGATCTGGGAATGAGGCCCAGATCCTTTATGGGTAGCCCGTGGGACGGAGAGTTCCCTCTGGGTGTGGTTGCTTACCGGATGTTCCTCTAGGAGAACCTTAAGTCAGCAGATTTCAAGACCCTCTCCTGTGTCTTGTTGCTGGGGTCCCCACGTCTTCCACGGAGGCCGCCATGTCTCCCATTTCTGGACTGGAAAACGGCGTCTTCTCCAGCTGTCTCCTCTTGAGCCACCACACCCAGCCATTTGGCCCTTTGTGTGGATGCTTCCGGGGCTCAGCCTCACACCGTCCTCGTTTCTCTACCCGAGGGCTGCTCTTCCCCCTACCCTGTCTCTTGCTCGGTGTCTGCTCTGCAGCCTTTGCTTGTGATCTCGCTTTTGTCCCTGGTCCTGCTTGCACACCAGTAGGTGGAGTTACTCAAACCAGTGCTTTTACCATGCTGGTCCTTTACTAAAGAAACGAAACTCCCTTGTGCGTACTGCATTGTTTAACATTAAATGCAGTACATTACCTTATATGACAGATTGAAAATCATAGCCAATCACCTGATTTCCAGGTCTAGTGCTCTTAATGCCTGACAGCTTGTGGGGACAATAAAAGTAGCAGCTATTACGCTTATGAACATTCCTGATATCCGGGACATACTCGTGTCTTATGTGTAGTGTCCCATTTAGTCCTTATGATGACGGCATAGGGTGGGCATTTTTATTTCTAGATTCGATGAATGGAAATTGAGATTAGGGGAAGCAGCTTTATCGAGTTTGCTGGTACTTGGTTAGAGCCAGGATTCAACTCGGATCGTCAGGCTCATGCGCTGTTCCATCTCTTTTGTCCTGAGGCGGCAGCAAAACCTTGTCTGTCCTGTGGCTGTGGATGAAGTCCCTCAGGAGCGTGGACTTTGGGGGGTTGAAGTTCACCAAGCATTCCCCCGAGCGGTACCAGGCTTCCATGGTGTTTGCATGCCCAAAGGTGCCCTTTTTAATTTTAGGGAGTTACTTTGTTATTGATGGACTTAAACCGTGTTTTAAGTGCTTTAGTTTGTGAAAGAAAGTGTTCTCACATAGAAGGCACTCCTGCCATCATTTGATTGACTTGACTTTGAGCACTCCACTGCGGCGCGGCCTTACCAAATGCTCGTCTCACTATTCACTGTCCTCTCCTTTTGCTTGGGGCCGGCTGCTTCAGCAGAGCTGTCATAGGAGTAATGTCATGTTTTGGGAGTTTTTACCTTCCTGGATTGTTCAGTTAATCAGAGTTCTGTCTCAGTGACCTCTGAAGTCATTTACGTAAGCACTTGAGTACCCGGCACTTACTGTAGCTTTAGAGCACGTGGATTGGGTCTTGAAAGAAATGGGAAATGAAGTCTGTAAACAAGGGATCATTGGATTTTGTTAATGCTGTTCTTTTTTTTTTTTAACACTGATTTTCCGCATGCCCGAAGTTACCCTTTCTACTCTGATGTACTCATGGTTTCTTCATTAGTACTTTGCTGAAGAACCAGATCCTTGAGACATTCCCCATTTCACAGAGTATGCATGGGCCTGAGTGGTGGGCACACATTATGAATTCATTTGTTTTAGTTTTCAGTGTTGTTCTCTGTGCAGCCAGTGTATCAGTAGGAAGGCTCTCTGTCTTCCTTCGGGTCACGCTCCAGCGTGCTGGGGTCCACTGCCCTTCTCCCCCGTGGTGGCTTGAGGGGCACGTGTGCTGTGCAGCTGTGTCGGAACCTGTTTTGGCTTTGGAACTGCTCTTGAAAGAAGGGGCTGGATAGTCACTGTCCCATTTGTCCTTGTTTCACTCCTCCCCTCCTGTTGATTCTGATCCTTACCCACAGTTCCCACTGGCCTCGGCTGGTCAGGAAGGCACACGTCCCTCTCCGAGGCCTCGTGTGCACTTTCTCGTGTTCTCCAGCCTCTGCGGTGGCAGCCGCACCACCTCCACCCCCAACCCCCATGGGCTGTGTCTCTGGAAGAGATTAGTGTTTGACTCTGTAGCCTGTACAGAAGTCTGCCTCCCTGATGTGGGCGGGCATCACCCAGTCTGCGGAGAGCCCTTGACTAGGATAAAGCGGAGAAGGAAGGGCAGATTTGCTCTCTCATTGAGCTGCGTTGCCATCTTTTCTTACCTGGGACATCAGAGCTGCTGGTTCTTGGGACTGCAGACTTGGGCTGCCTCACACCACCAGACGTCGTGTGTTTCTAGCCTGTGCACGGCAGATCGTGGGACTTCTTGGCCGTTGTAACTGCATGAGCCAGTTCTTATAATAAGTCTCCCCCTTTATAAAAGTCTGCATATATCCCATTGGTTCTGTTGCTCTGGAGAATCTTGACTAGTACGGTGTCTGAAAGACACTAGTTCAAATCCTCTGTCAAGCACTCATAGTTGGCTTGAGATGAATGTCTATGGAAGGTGGGTCGACTAAACAGCAGCCTAAAAATAACAAAAATTCATGGCTTTTTAAGACATTTAAGACCAATACATGGTTTTTCTAACTAGATATTTAGACCTCCAAAAAGTATGCAAATAAATAATTATTGACTTCTGTTACGATTCTGCCCTGAGTTATGGCAGGGAAGTAAAGTGAAACAAACATGTATGAAACAAGGAGCAATATATTGTAATATTTTCTGACTTTCCTCCCAATTTATGTTAGTCATTTTGGCACTTCTCCCTACATTGGCACAGTATAAGCAGAAGAGAAGAAAGGGTCTTTATCATATTATTGGGCCTCTTATTTTATTAGTTATTGGGATTTACTGGGCGTTGGGTTGGGTGCTGTCTGTTTCGTTACCTGTGGTGTTCCCTGCGTGGAGTCACTGATGGTAGATGGAGGGGCTCCCCTGTGTTGGCGCCATGAGAGGAGGGATAGGTTGGTTGGGGGAGTTTCCTATTGCTGCTGAAAGGAAATAACACAACTTGCTGGCTTTAGACAACACATTTATTTTCTTACAGTTCTGGAGGTCAGAATTCCAAAATGGCTAAAATGGAGGTTCAGTGGACTTGGTTCCTTCTAGAACTCTAAGGGCTGATATGTTTCCTAGCCTTTTCCAGCTTGTAGAGGCCGCTCATGTTCCTTGGCTGATGGCCCCATCCTCCATTTTCAAAGCCCGCAGAGCACCCACCGCTCTCGTGGACTCTGAGCCTCCTTTCTCCCTGCTCTGCTTGGAAGGACTCTTACCTGGAGCTGCTGTGGGTCATCTGCGGCGGTAGCAGGATCCTTAGTTTAACCATGTCTGCACACTGTTTTGGCTCCTCAGGTGCCATGCTGCTAGGTTCTGGGGATGAAGACCTGGGCCTGTCTGAGGGCTCCTTGCATTGTCCGCTGCGGGTGGTCCGCATGCGTTTCCGTTTGGAGGAGACACACGTTTCCTTGGGAGACCATAGCAGGTCAGTGGGTATTCATTAGTGGGTTTACTTTAGTATAAACGTCCTGAGGATTAAAAAAGGCCTATTTCATTGTGATTTAAATATCCTTGCAGTTTCTGCTCACCTCTGTGTCCATGATCCATCGTTATTTACCTAAAGTTTTACAATAGCGTACACAGGTCAATTGTTAGTTAGGACACATGGTTCCAAATATTTACATATGTCATCAGTGCCCTCTGACCTACCATTTAAGGAAGCTATTAATGTATTCTAGAAAATATGTGCCTGTAATTTTAAAGGTGTAAGCAGTCCTCACAGAAGCTAAAATCTCTGTAACACGGGAATGTGATGAAGAACTAAATTCAGTTTTCCTGTGGTTGCTTCAGGTTTGGTGCTTTGCCTCACTTCAGGAGTATTCAGCGACCTTTTGTGTTTCTGGGGAGTCTCAGACTTGTTTCAGCCTTTCTCCAGGTGTCCTCACACTGTTACCACCTTCTGTGTTCCTGCCAAAGTCCTCTGCCCACCACTCCCCTGCTTTGTGTCCCGAAGCTGGATCAGACCAGCTTATGGTGCTGGGACAACGGTTAGATGTGCAGGGATTCTCTGAGTTAGGTGAGAATACTGTTGGTAGCTTGAAATTGGGAGTGTTTACACCATGGAAATTGGCAATCTTAACAATCTGGTCCCTTTCCTCCTTCTCCTAAGAGCACATTTGATCTCAGGCCTCTAAGGAAAGAACCACAAGAAAAATTAGGCAAAGATTGCTCCTCCCACCCCATCAGTGAGTCTAGTAATGATTCAGCTTTGAGCGAGGGCCGGGGAGTTAAGTGTTGTGAAACAAGAAACCAGTGTTCGGGGTTTTATTGCTTGACTTGGTAGCTCCTCTGAGAGCTGAAACTGTTCTGAGTGTATTACCAGTTAGTGCTGGGCTACTGGAGTCAGTGCACAGTGTTCAAGACGGGTTGTCTGATTTGTTCTTATCGTCCTTGTTTCTCAGCTTCTGTGATACCGTAGTCTCCTGGGATGTTTTTGGTGTTGGTTTCTTTGTTGCCTCACTTTGTGCTCCTTCTCATGTAACCTACGCTTGCTCCCTCCCTCTGCTGGACTTGGAATGGCCCTGCCTGCACCTCCCCCCCACCCCAGCTCTGTTTCTGGTATCTAGTCCTTCATCTGCGCGTACCAGTCATCATTAAATTTTTTCTGTAAAGGGCCAGGTCGTAAATGTTTTGGACTTGTAGGCGACCTGGTCTCTTGTCATACCTACTCAGCATTGCAGTACAAGAGCAGCCCCAGGCAATGCGTGAATGACTAAGTGTGGCCCTGTCTTATGAAACCAGGTTTCCGAAACCACAGGGAGGCTGCATTTGGCCCATATTGTCATACACCAGCCTCTGATCCATACTCTCTGTGGGTGACAGATGTCCTTTAATATTACGGCTTTAAAATCTATCTCAGTGCCAGTCCACCAAGTTTCTATCTCTAGCTCTGATTCTTTATTCTTCTCTTCTTTCCTGAGGACCAGACTTGTGCATTTTACTTCTTATTTGATATGTGTTTGCTTGAATATTCTGAAGGCATCTCATACTTTAGATCAAAATAGAGCTCCATTTGCTTCTCTGAACTTTTCTTCTACTTCCTGCCTCCATCCTTCTCAATATTCACTATCCACACTGACCTTGAATTAACCAACCCTGTTTCTGGTGGGGGGTGTGATGGTGGGGGGGGGCTGGGGATGGTGGGAGTGTTTTTGGCTTGTTCTTTGTTGACTTTGGGATGCTAGTTTAATTGCCTTTTCTTGACCACCTACTTCTCACTTAACCTTTTATTTCCTTGTGATGTAACTTACCTAGAAAGTATTTTGTTTGTGTTTTTATTCCCTTCTGTATTGTCAGTGCCTTCCCACTCAACTGTAAGGTCTCTGTGGGTGGGAACTCTGCATTTTTATATATACAAATGTATTTATTTTTGTTTATATATTTCTTATCAGAATTTGTATGTGTATTAAAAAAGTGGACATAGTTTAAATACTTTTTGAAATTTATTTATTTATTTATGTTTAAGTAGTCTCTATGCCCAGTATGGGGCTCAAATTCATGACCCTGAGATAAAGAGTCACATATTCTTTTGATTGAGCCAGCCAGATGCCTCTAGGTTAGATAGTTTTAGAAAGATACTATTCTTTTTGCTTACATGAAAATAAAATATGTAAGTAAAGCACATTTCTAAAACTTCTTCACAATCAGGATCCACCATTTCTGAATCACTTTTCAATTTATAGTTTTCAGAGCCTGTGTTTTCTCATATGCTGTTGTCCTCTTTGTCATCAAGTGTATGATAGAGTAAGTCACCATTGTCTCTGGGATATTTTTCCAGACAAGGACACTCATGAAGGCCCGTGTCATAATCTGACAGGGCAGGAGTCCAAGAAACTGGCTTCTTGTCCTACACTTTTCCACTGTTCAACTAAGTGGACTGACAGTTCCTCTTACAGGGCTTTTGGACAAGCAGAGCCTGAGTGGGCCACAGGGCCTTCTTCCCCAGCCCCTCTGTCTTAGAGAACTATTTGGGACTGTTATTTTATATAGGCAGTTTTTCATTTCCTTCATCTACCTGTTTATCTTTTCATTCCTTCTCTGTCTTGAGCTATATGTGACAGAATTCCTTGTTCCTGAAAAATACTCTTTTGTGTTTTATTATTAACTTGTTATTATTTGAGTTACCCTTTTGTGTTTTAATTAGTGTGTGTCCCTCGGTGATGAATGATTTTATGTTTTATTCATCTGAAATTTTTTCTTAAAATTTTGTTTTTAAGTTATCTCTACACCCAGTGAGGGGCTTGAACTTATAACCTGGAGATGAAGCATTTCATATATTACCAACTGAGCCAGCCAGGCACCCTTCATAAAATTAAAAAAAATAATAAAAAATATACAGTGTGTGTGTATAATATATGCATTATTTTTTATTTTATGTGTGTGTGTGTGTGTGTCTTAATTTTGAATGATGTGCTTGTTGGCTGTAGAAATCTCTGTGTAGACTTGAGTAGTTGTGACAGAAAATTTATGGCTTGTAAAACCTAAAATCCTTACCCTCTGTTCGAATGAATTTTACCAGTCTCTGTTGAACTTTGCAGGGGTCTTTATTTTATTTTAATTTTAATTTTTTAAAAGATTTTATTTATGTATTACAGAGAGAGTGCAAGAGGGAACACAAGCGTAGGAGAGCTGGAGCAGGAGAAGCAGGCTCCCCGCTGAGCAGGGAGGCCATTGTGGGGCTTGATCCCAGGACACCGAGATCATGACCTGAGCCAAAGGCAGACACTTAAAAACTGAGCCACTCAGGCTCCCCGAGAGGTCATTGTTTTAAAGTCTCTCTGATAGTTCCAGCATTACAACCTTGGGTCTGTTTTTGTTGCCTATTGTTTCTGTTGGTTTTTTAAATTGTTTTGTTGTTTTTCCTTTCTTTTTGTGTTGGTTATTTATAATGTGATGGATATTTTATTAACAGACTTATTAGTAGTAACTTAAGATTTGCCTGCATTGAGGATTTATATTAGCTTCTGTTACATAGCTGGGGATATGGATATTAGCCATCCAGGGTCATCTCATTTTAATTGCATGGATTACTACAATTTGAGGTGGGCTGTAGGACTCTGATGGCCTCTCTGCTCTGGTTTACCATGCTCTTAGGGTAGATTCTTTGAGGTTCAACCGCACAAGAATTGGGTTCCTTGGGGAATTCCCCTTTCTTCCCCCCCTACGACCATGGCATGCCTTGGACTCCAGTTTGATGGTGGTCAGAAGCCCATTCGGCCTCTCTGCCATCTTCTGCTGAATTGCAAATCCTCCTAGGAAAGCAGCCCCAAATGCCAGTTTTATCTTCATGAGCTTATTGTCATGGTCCTCTTTTTCCCCTCAGGTCCTGGCCATGTAATTTTTCAGTCTTTTGTTAATTCTTCAGTGTCTTTAATCACACATTTTACATATTTTTATAGTGTTTTTAGCTATTCTCACTGCAAGGGTTGGCTCAAATTATGGGATTCCAAATTAGCAGCTTTCATACAGTTTGAACTAACATGAATTTCAGCATTTCAGAAGTTTGGCTTAATTGTGAAATATATTTTTGAAATGTTAAGCAGATTAGGGATTTTTACCCTTCTTTCTTGGTGGATGGGAAGTTCAGTGACTGAAATGAGAGTGATATAAATATTATAAACATCTTTGGGATGCCTGGGTGGCTTAGTTGGTTAAGCGTCTGACCTCACATGGGTCATGATCCTAAGCATCTGCCTTTGCCTGGGTCATGATCCCAGTGTCCTGGGATGAGTCCTGCATCTGGTTCCTTGCTCAGCGGGGAGGCTGCTTCTCCCTCTGCCTCTTCTTGCCACTCTGCCTGCTTGTGCTCTCTCTCTTTCTCTCACAAATAAATAAATAAAATCTTTAAAAAATATATATATCTGTAAAATGTCAAGACAAGATGATTATATATATGAATATTTTTTTGAAAAGTGATGCCAGGGTTTTCTTTGTGCTTTATTTGTAAGCTGAATAGTAAAATATAGTAAAATTCAGAGATGCTGAAGAGAACATAATTAAAGCCATTTAGGCAAAGTTAAGGAGATTGATGGCTAGAATAGAAGATGGGGAATTGATGCACCTGGGATTGGCCCGTAAGAAGTTATGCTTGCTTCCTCTTGTTGTTACCTAAAAGAATAGACTTTCTGACTACCTTGTTAACTGATTGATTAGAATTTGCATAAGAGCTAAGGATATAGGAGCAGTTAATTGTATTCCTAGTTTTTTCATTACCATCTAGAAGTGACTGATTTATAGGATCAGTGATATAGGCCTACCCTTTCCTCTGAGTCATAGGCCCATATATTTTTTTAACTTCCTCAGTGTTTGTATTAGGATGTCTTACTGTATTTTAAAACCAGACTTGTCCAACATTATTCTGTTATCTTTTTATTGCTGTACCTCTCTATATGTGAATGCTTTGTACAGGGAGGATTCTGGTTCTCATTCTTGTTCATGGCTGTAGTCATTAGAGCAGTTCCTGGCATGCAGTGGCCATGCAATAAATGGTTGCTCGTAAGGACTGGAAAATTTGTCAGGGAATGCAGAAGGTTCTTTTAATGGTTGCATAATCCCTCCTTGAATATCCTGTTTCTACTAGATTGGAAATTTACTACCTCTTAAGGAAGTCTGTTTTTTTTGTTTTGTTTTTTTTAAAGATTTTATTTATGCGTTTGGGAGAGAGCATAAACAGGGTGGTAGGGTTGGAGGGGGAGAAGCAGGCTTTCTGCCGAGCAGGGAGCCCAATGTGGGGCTTGATCTCAGGACCACCCCCCCAGGATCATGACCTGAGCCGATATGACCTAACGGACTGAGCCGCCCAGGTCCCCCCTATTCTATTTTTATTTCTTACAACGTTTTTCATTGAAATTTGCTTCTTTGCATCTCCCAATTGTATGTCTTTGGGTTTGTATGCACAGGAGTCACACAGCAAGCATGATTCCCCTTCTGTGGGGTAATCCTTTAAGCACTGGAAGTTGGTTTCTTTCATTCTGCCTCTTCTGATTCTCTCAGTGAGTTGAACATATTCGGAGGACACAGAATGAACTTCCTTACATAGGGTTGCATATAATCATCTCACTGGCTGAGAATATTTGAACTCCTTTTATTGCCACACCCATCCAGAGAGGAAATGCACCTGAGATTGGATCCCCCCATGGTCCACACCGTGGTTGATATTGTGAATGTGTTCTTCCCCGGTTTGTCATATGAGGGATGGCCGCACCAATGTTTTATGGCAGAAGGTAGAAGGGTCAGTAAACTAGAAAACACATTTGAATTTGTAGAAGTCCTTGATTATTTGAAGGAAGAGGCAGGTGTGTTTAAGCCTCTTTGGCGGGACGCCTAACTTGACACAAAGCAAGTTAAGTATCCCAAGGCCAGTTGACCAAGCTCTTCTCTTTCGGAAGTGTGGTCAGAAAAGAAACACACACACATTTCGTGGACATTGTTAGAGCAGGTACAGGTTGTCCTTCCTTTCCTTACAGTGTTCTGAAGACGCAGGGTGGCTTTAGTTGGCTTCAGAGCAGGGAATATGCGTCTCTCTATCTCTAAAGGGAATTGGCTTGATGTTCCTAGTCTTCTCCGGTTTTATAAGGCGCTTTGGGAAGCTGATAACTGGAAATGACCAGAGCCCCCTCTTTTTGGCCAGAACTTACTGCAACTGAGATTTCGTTATTATGATTCTATCTTGGACTCTAGCCAAGATGGTTTCTTATTTGATGTAATGTAAGAACTTAATAATATCCTAAAGCCACGTGTATTACAATGACTGCACTGTTGTTCTAAAGTTCTGGTGGGTTTGGTTGTTTGTTTTTTGTTTTTTGTTTGTTTTTGTTTTTTGTTTGTTTTTGTTTTTTATTTTTTATTTTTTTGTTTATTTTGTTTTTTGGCTCACAGTTTAAAAAGACAAATTTGATCTTTTTTTCCCCAAGGGCATTTACTAGAAAAATGTTTCGTGGATTGACTTGGTCAACTTTTGTCTTGACAGGAGCATTTTACAACTGGGTGATCTGTGTTCAGACACTGTTCATATTGATGGCTGTCATGTGTTGGGTGTGTGTATACCCCGTGTGTGTGAGTGTGTGCACTTGTGTTTGTAAGGAATATAATGTGGGTTCTTTATTGCAATTTTGAGTAGGTGGGCTCTAATATTTGCTTCTGTTTGTTGATTGGTCGGCTTTTGTTAGTATGTCCTTGCTAAACTCCTGGTTTGCTTTCTGAAGATGTAATTGTAACCAGGTGTGTAAGGTCAGGGTAGAAAGCAGTTTTATGGAGCTTTTGTTCTAATAGCATATAACAAATCACTGGAAATGTGAGTCATCAGCAAAAGGCACTTTATAAAGCAAAAGGTGGAAAAATGTGCAGCATTGCAAATTTTGCAGGCAAAAGTATTTATTGCTGTCCGAAACTGAAGTTTTTGAATTAGTTTATTCTTTTATTTTGTAGTTTTACAATTAGGAATATCTTGTATGGTTTATAGGATTCCATTTATTTTTTTCATAGAAGTAAGATTATTCTGGGACAAGTATTAGGTCTTGTATTAAGCATTTAAAACTAACATTAGAGGAGCGCCTGGGTGGCTCACTGGGTTAAAACTAACATTAGTTATCATTTGCTGTAGGATGATTTGTGTTTGGTTCCTTTGACTAAACAGAGTATCAAAAAGGTTTGAATTTCTTTTTTTCCTCTGAAGAGCACTTGGGTCTGAATTTTGAGATAACTCTGCGTTGCTGCTTTTATTCCCTCCCATACTGTTCTTATTTTAAAGCCGAATCTAACAGTGGGCCGCAGGCTTTGTCTCATTGATCTGAGTGAATGAGTTGTGTTTGCAGAACATACAAATGCTTTTTTGCTTGAATACAGCATTTATGATTTATGGCCAACATATATGTAGCCCTGATTTTCTATTGAGAATGATCCTTATTGTCTTTGTGTACTAACTCAGTGCAGAAGCACTTGTCTGTTTTGAGCTAAACCAGACCTCTTGTAAAAAGAATCAAATTATTTCATCATGTTGAAAATGAAAAGCTATAATTACTTGTAATTAGACTTCAGAATTTTTGAAAATTGAGGAATTCTTTTCCAGAGGTTTAAGATCACTCCAAATCAGTGCCTTTGGAAAATAGGAAATAATTTTCTGTTCAATTTAAAATTGATTTAATTTATGCCTTTGACAGCTATTTTGCTTTGATATTTTTGTAGTGGAAATCATAGAACTGTGGTGATTAGTGGCATAACGTTTTGTGATATCATACACTAGCTTATTCAAAACTTGGTCTCCGGCTTTTTGGTCTCCGGCTTTTAACAAGTTTCTGTAAAGTCTGGATTATAAAAGATGCTAAGTAATTATTTTTGAGCCCCATAGATTTAATAGTGAGGAGTTTTGCAGATTTTTTTCACAGGTTTCTGAAATATCCAAGAACAAAATTGAGGACTGTTTTTTTTTCCAGAGGAACAGATATCCCTTAAGATATTGGGAAATTTATATATATTTCTGAAATTTGTTTAAAAAGAGCTTTAAGATAAAAGCATTTTTTATCTATTTAATTTCTAAGATTAAATTTCAAAAGTTAAATATAAAAACTTTTTACTAATTGCTTGATTCTTAAATTTATAAAATTTCCCCTCTACTTACTGTTTTATATTAAAATACTTTGGATAAATTTTACTTATTTCATATCTTCTGTTCAGTATTACCAAACAACCAGTAGCTTTCAAGTTTTGGAACAGTTCAGCAAGGAGAGAATTTTGTTCTCCAGAGAGTTTTCTTGAGTATCTGCATATTATAAACTGAGTACTTTATTGTGTAAATGGCATCATTTTTGTGTAATGATTTGGAAGACAACAACAACTTATTTGAATGGGCCAAGTTTTTAATCTTAGCTCATGGAAACTGGAGAGGAGCTAAGTTGACCAGAACCTTCTGTGGTTTGTAAAGGTGGCTTCTTTGTTTAATGAGTTAGCGTAAAGTGAGTTCTTTTATTATCTAATAATTTTACGTTTTGAAACTTCCTAAAAAATCCCCCAGCAACGTATCAGAACTCAGCAGATGTTGTCCTTATTGTAATAGTTACAGCCTTTGGAGCGTGTGCTCTGGACTATAAACCTGTGTTTCCTTGACCAGTTCATTTAATTGGAATTTTGAAAAAAACGATCACAGTAAACATACTCATTGTTTCCTTTTGGGAGGTGGTTTTAATGACAATATGGCGCTCACCATATACTTCCCCTGTAAAAGTAAACTGGTCATGATTTTAGAAGTTTTTGTTAGCTCTTTTTCTTTTCTTCAATTAGGCATTTATAATAGAAGTCACAGTTGTAAGCATAGCAGAAAAGTTATTATTGCTGTTATAATTGTCTATTGCCTTTTTTTAAGGAATATGCACTGTAGCGTATTCTGCTATCAGGGCTTTAGTAAGAGGAATTCAGAATTCCTAGTACATGGGTATTAAAACACCCATGGAAGAGATATGATGAGCTCTGTGTTCCTAATATGTTCGGAATCCAACTGTTCCTCCCTCTGCGGTGGCCGTGGCATTCGTTGGCTGCAGTGCTCCTGATCTCCTTGATTACTGTGCTAGGCCCTGTAGGTCTCGCACTTATGCTGCTAACCATCTCTGATCTGTCATCCACGCTGTAGCCATTTTGATCCTTTGAAAACATGCTTAAGTCGTGTCACTGCTCTGCCTAGCACATTTTCCCTCCGAGTAACCGCTGGTCCTGCCGCGTTCTGCAGGGTCTCTGTGATCTTGAACCCTGGGTCTCTCTGGCCATACCTCCTCTTGTCCTTGGCTCACTACGCTCCTTGCCCCACGGGCTGCTTTTTTGGCCTTGTATATGCAGAGCACGCTGTCTAGTGAGTGTTCCAGCCCTACTGGTGACACTCACTGAAATGTTCTTCACTCATGGACCTGTTTGGTGGACACCTTCCCCTCTTCTGAGACCATCCCCAAAAGCCACCATCTCAGTGACGCCCCTGCTCACCCTCCCTGTTCACTCCTTCATCCTCCTTCAGCTTGGTGCTCCTGGTCTCCTTTCTGTTCTACTCCTTGGCTTAGCACTGATCGTATTTTAACTTACTCCAGAATTTATTTATTTGTACTATTTGTTGATCATTATGTTTAGTGATCTGACTTCCCTTAGGGCAAGGATCCTGGGTTTTGTTTGTTTTCTGGTTACCAAAGTTATCTTGAAAGGTGCATTATGAGTAATGGGCACTTCCTATGTAAGAATCCATTTTACTTTGTGCTGCCGGGTGGGTCATGTGTAGATACGGACACGATATAGACAACCAGGCCAGCCTTCTAGTTACTGTCCTCAGCTTAGTCTTCCCTTGCTTCCTTGAATTCTGACTTCTTCTAGAATGCTAACTGGCTCTTCTTTTATGTCTACATTCCTAAACTTTCCAGGGAATCTGGGTACAGTGTTCCCTCCCTTAATACTCTTTGCCCTTCTCTAAGGCAGTATTTATTTATTTGTCAGAGAGAGAGAGCGAGCGAGCATGCATGCACAAGCAGGCAGGATGGCAGGCAGAGGTGGAGAGAGAAGCAGGCTCCCTACCTGGTAACAAGGATCCTGATGCGGGACTCAATCTCAGCACCCTGGGATCATGACTTGAGCTGAAAGCAGCGACTTAACTGACTAAGCCACCCAGGCGTCCCAAGAAAGTGATCATTTATATATATTACATATAGTATGTAAGTGTGTAAATTATTTCACTTAAAAATTAGGGGCGCCTGGGTGGCTCAGTGGGTTGAGTTTCTGCCTTTGGCTCAGGTCATGGTCTCAGGGTCCTGGGATGGAGCCCCGCATCAGGCTCTCTGCTCAGCGGGGGACCTGCTTCCCTCTCTCTCTGCCTGCCTCTCTGCCTGCTTGTGATCTCTGTCAAATAAATTAAATAAATAAATTTTAAAGAAAATTATTATTGAACACTGCTTAGGTCTAGTACTGTTGTAAACGCCGAGGATACAGTAATGAATAAGTCAGACAAAAATCATTGGCGCCCATGGAGGTTGCAATCTAACGGGACATAGAAACAATGAGAAGGATGCAAAGGGAAACAGTAGTAAGTAGATGGAGGTGTGGGCTAATGAGGAAGAAGGTCAGCAAGGATGGAGCCAGGTGGGAAGTGTTGCGGCAAGGGTGGCTGGCTGTGCTAAGCCTAGAGGCTTCTGAGGGAAGGCATTGTTGGAAGGGCCAACTAGGACTGAAGAGATTCATTGTATTACCGTTTAATAGTTCTGGAAATTGGGTAGAAATAGATGTGTTTCTTTGCCTTTTGAAAAATTGTGGCATTATATAAGGCATTAAACAGAAAGATAATTCAAGGTGCTCTTATAGTAATATCTATATATGTCTCTTTGTAAATTAGTGCTAATGGTCAGTATAACTCAGACTATTTCAGATTTGGAATTCTACTTGCATTCATTTATTACAAAGTCAATACTCAGTTTAAAAATTAAAAAGATTAGTAATTATATAAGGTTTCAAAGAAAAGTACTAATGTTATGACCCACCTAACATCATATGGTTTCAGAAATGACTTGAAAATGATTTTTTTTACCTTCTATTTATAGTGCATAGATAGCTTATTCTTCTTACTACTGTTAATTAATACTTTTCTAGTAATTAAAGAATAAGTTAAATATACATTATTCTTCTGAATTTTAAAAGATCAGGCTTTTAAACAAATTGATTTAGAAGGATAATATAACTGACCTGGACTTTCATAAATTCTTTAATAATTAAAAAAAAAAGATTGTCTAAAAATAATCTTTTAGAAAACATCTGTTTCTCTGTGAATTCTACAAAATTCCACATGGCTTCTCAACCTCTTTAGCCTTCCAAGTTTAGTTACACCCTTGGAGGTCATTATCTCACATAAAGTGGTGATTGCCCTTGAAAATATATCTCTTAGAAGCTTTTTCTTTTCCTCAGTTATGGATTGTAGAGCAGAATGTAATGCTCACTAGTCAAAAGAACACACAACAAATAAATGGTGTAGAGGTACCCCGTCAGATATGTGCAGAGTGCAAAATATCTCACTGGCTCTGTTGAAATGGTGACCCACAAGTGCAAACAGGAGCATTTCAGCTCTGATGTCAGTTTCTTGTAGTTTAGTAGTAACCTTGATAATGGAGTGGGAAGCAGGTCAAAATGTGGTAAGAGTGAAAACAGGGAAAAGTTGGGGCGTGGTAAAACAGCTGAGCTGTATGCTATTATGGTGTGGATACACCACAGTTCGTGCATACATTCTGACGGTGATGGGTATGTGGAGGTTCCCTGTGTTTGGAGATTATGAACAAAAGGGATAGAAATCTCGTCACCGTAATATTCCCAGGAATGGGTTTGCAAGGAGCTTTGGTGTGTGTTTAGTTTTATAAGAAACCGCTAAATGGTTTTCCAGAGTGGCTTTGCCATGTTGCATTACCACTGGACTGTTGCTTCTGTCCTTATGAGCACTTTGTATTGTCAGGTTTTTTTGTTTTAGCCAACCTATTAAGCTTCTGCCTTTAGTATCTGATTGTAGTTTTAATTTGTATTTCCTTCCTAATTTCATGTGCTTATTTGCTATTAGTATTCTCCTTTGGTGAAGTGTTAAATCTTTTGCCCAATTGAACTAATTTGGATTGTTTATCTTCTTATTACTGAATTTTGAGACTCCTTTATATATTCTGGACAAAAGTAATTTATCAACTATGTGTTTTGCAGATATTTTGTGGTTTGTATTTTCATTCTCTTGTGAGTTTTATTTGAGCAGCTGAAATTCTTAATTTGAGGAAATCCAGTTGATCAGTATTTTCTTATATGGTTTGTGCTGTTAACATTGTGTCTAAAAAACTCATTGCTAAACCTGAGGTCATGCAGATTTTTCTTCTATTTTTTTAATAGGAAATATTTGTAGAAGGTTTAGGTTTTACATTAAGATCCATGATCTGTTTTGAGTTAAATATTTTTATATTGTGTGAAGTACGGATTGCATTTTTTTTTTCTTGCATGAGGGTATTCAGTTATTTTTTGTATTGAGTCTGTTGAAACTAGAGAGAATTGACATCATCACATTGTTGAATCTTTCCAGCTGTGAATGCAGTCTATCTTCATATTTATTTAGGCCTTTCAGTTTTTTTAAAAGATTTTATTTATTTATTTGACAGACAGAAATCACAAGTAGTCAGGCAGGCAGAGGGTGGGGGGAGAAGCAGGCTCCCTGCTGAGCAGGGAGACCCATGTGGGGCTCGATCCCAAGACCCTGAGATCATGACCTGAGCCGAAGGCAGAGGCTTTAACCCAGGTGAGCCACCCAGGTGCCCCTAGGCCTTTCATTTTTATCAGTATTTTGTGGTTTGCAGAATACAGATCTTACATGTACCTTGTTAGATTTATGTAGAAGTATTTTGTTTCTTTTGGTCCCATAGTAAATGATCCTTTAGAGTCCACAGTCTAATTTTCACTAGTTAATTGCTACTGTATAGAAATATGTCATGTGACTGGTGTCTTACGGTGTATTAGTTCCAATAGTCTTCTGTAAAGTCTGTTGTACCATTTGATAGTATCTTGTTGTTTTTGTTACCTTGCCAAGAGACACTGGAGTGTTGTCTCAGCCTCTCGCGCTGTGGGTGCAGTCACTGAGAGTCAGAGGGGAAAAGCGATTGCATACAGGTTTTGACTAGTTTGTGGCAATAAGAAGGAATAGTCCAAATCTCTTGACTCTGCTACTGATGCTTTATAAACTCAACATTTTGTGTGTGTGTCTGCTGGGGGTTGTAGTGTGAGTTTTACTAATTTCTAAGCAGTGTTGTCATTTAATCAAGTCACATGGATTGTCATTTATGGTGGATTCGAAGGAATTGAAAGTTTCCACCTCAGGATTTCCTTTCTGCTGGCTTGCCTCAGGAGCTGGAGTTGCGTATGTCAGAAGGAAAATGTCTTACAAAGGAAGCATAAATCATTATGTTGTTCTGACCTTAATATTCTTTAGTTTTTCAGAGATGTGGTATTTGTAGGTTGTGATGGCAGATAACAGCTGGGGGCTTGAGAGATAGGGCAGGACAGGTTCAGGCGTAAGTGGGCCCAGGTGGGATGCTGCCATGGTGGGAACCTCATCCAGATGTCATCGTGAGGACACGAGGCACCAAGCTGTGAGAGCAATATAGTGAAATGTAGAAATAGGCACCAAAAGGACATACCGTGAAAAACCTAACCTGGCTTCGTGATATTTTTGCCTAGTTTACCTCTGAAAAACAAGCTGTTTGATTGTCAAACACTTGTAATGTATCTTAGATCAATATTTCTCAATAGAAATACCGGTTAATTATGCTAAAATTTTTAAAATAAAGGTTCCCCTGTGTATAATGACATAAATAGTTTCTTTGTTAAATTCTGTTGCCTGCTTTCTTTCCCAGAGATTTTAGATGCCCTAGACCCTTAGTGGAGGACTCCTGGATAAACAGTTCTTTTTACAAAGAAGCATGTACAAAACAAACAAGGTTAGAAAAATGTAATTAACTCCATGAGATCTAGAGATCTTAAGGAAAATAATATTAAAACAATCAACGCTACTCACCTCATTAGAATTAAAAGAGAAACAATTTAGGAGGATGTTATCCAACATGAACAGTTTTATTTAGTGTTCATGATTTTGCCAAGAAATTTAAAACATGGCTTTTTAACCATTAGGACTTTTGATTATTATGATTTTGAAGATGAGAAAGAATGTTAGAGAAAGTATCCATACCTGCCAACTACCAGGGCAGGTTGGTAGTTATTTTTTTACTTTGATCATCCGATCATATTTTGATTTTTACTTATTTTTATTATTATTTTAAGAGATTGTATTTATTTGAGAGAGAAAGAATGAAGGAGAGAGAGCATGTGTGCAGAGAGGGGCAGAGCGGGAGGGTGAGGGAAAAGAGAAAATCTCAAGCAGACTCCACACTGAGTGTGGAGCCTGACTTGGGGCTTCATCTCATGACCCTGAGGTCATGACCTGAGCTGAAACCAAGAGGTGGACGCTTAGCTGACTGAGCCTGAGCCCCTCAGGTGCTCCCAATTTTTATTTTGATTTGGAATCAAACTCTTGGTTTTTGGTTAGAGCTGTTTTGGTTTATTATTATATGTTAAGGAGAAATCTTTTAAGTAAAAAAATTATATTTGTACTAAAACCTATTTGTACCTGTTCTGCTTTTAGATACTTAAAAACAATTTTTAAAACCAATATTAACACTGCTTTCCACTCTGGCTATTTCAGGATCAAAAGCTGAACTTTTAATTAAAAATTTAAAAAGGGTTTTTTTTTTTTTTTAGCTTTGTTTTACTATTGACATAGTCAATATTTAGTCTTTTATAAGTAGTATTTTTTATGCTGTTATAGATCTTTCTTTTTACAGCTGAATAGTTTTATTTTCATAGCACTTCATAGTTTCTGATTGCTGTAGCCAAAAATTTTTGTGCTTTTCTGATAATCAGCTTTTTTGTTTTATTGCCTTTGTTCATTTTAAATTTCATTGATTTCTACTTTTTTTTTTTTTTTTTTAGATTTCTTCCACTTTAGGTTTAGGTTTGCTGTTCTTTACCTAGAGTCTTAGGACAGAATTCTGGATTGATTTTAATCACCCCCCCCTTTTTTCCTCTTTTTTTTTACTTACGAGAATGTAAAGGTATAAAATTCCTTATAAGCCCTGCTTTACTGGCATCTCAGAGATTTTTTTTTTGCTGTTTTATGTGTTGTAATTTTTGATTGAATATTTGACATCATCTTTAGACCCATCAAGTTTGAAGTAAGTAATTCTTATACCTAGAAATGGCTGTGTCTTTTTTTCAGTCAGGGTGTTTGGAGGCTCTCTTCAGCCTGACTGGGAATTGAACTCTGTTGGATTTTACTCTTGGTATTGTTACCTTTGTGGCTCACACTCAGCCATTCCTCTGGCTTAAGGAGTTGGTATTCTAGAGGTTTTCTCAGTGTTCCTGGTCCACCCTCAGCCTTTGGAAGGCCCCACATGCCCGTGTCTCAGAGGGCTCTCCCTTCATGCTCCTGCTTTTCCCCCAGGGTCAGGGTGCTGTTGGGGTGGCTGTGCTAGGCTCATAGCTGCAGTCGGGCAGTTCTCTGTTGTGTGGGTCCTACCTTAGCGTTCAGAAGGGCTAGAGTGCCTGACTCTCCTGTGTCAGGCCTCCACATAGACCTTGCCTCCCCTCCTCATGGCAGTTAAACTTGACTTAGTGTCTTTGTTAAGTCTTGTTGGTAGATTTTTGCTTCTTCTCCCAGCAGGAGCCACATTCCAGAGTAGAGGGTGATTTCTTCTCTCCTTCCCCAGTAGCAGAGAATGTTTTCCTGTGTTCCGGAAGTAAGAGGTTTCCTAGCTCTCCCCCAGGGGCCGTTGGCTAAGACCTCTTCTCCTTCCCAGAAGCAGTGTGTCTTTGCTTTTGTTCTGGGCTCACAGTGTTTGCTGCCACTGCCTAGCTTGTTGGGGCTTCTGTTTGATGGGGGACAAATGCCTAGTGAGGCAGACTGGGACATATCTGGTGCCTGTTCTCTAGCAGCTGCTGATCATTCTGCACATTCCTGTCCCACCCACTTGGATCTTTAGTCTCTCAACTTACCCTCAGTCTTTTCTCATGAGCACCAGTCGGGGTCTGATAAAATAGTTTGTAATGGAGTGTTGTGTTCTCTTGCGTCTGGGCCTGCAGCTATTTCATACTGATACACTAGCTCACTCTTGGTTTTTAAAACTTTGTTAAAATTTTGGTTGATCGATTGATTGATATGATTGATTTTTTGGGTTCTGTCCACTTGTATAGTGGCTGCCCCTTCCAATGCCCAGGGTGAAGTGTGTGCATTCCTTCTCCACTTAGAGGGGCTTGCCCGCATTTGGTTGCCTTCTGACTTCAGCTTTCTGAATGGCTCAAGGAAAATTACAATTTTATAGATTGTTAGACTTTTTTCATTGTTAGCATGAGACCAGTGCAGCTTTCTGTATCTGAATCTGTATATATAATTTTCATTTTCATTTTTATTTAATTCAAAATATTTTTCAATTTTCCTCGTGATTTTTCTCTTTGTTTCCTTGATTATTTATAAGCGTGTTTAATTGCCAAATATTTGTGGATACCTTAATTCCACTGTGAGAGCATACTCTACATGATTGAATCCTTTTAAATTTATGGGGAATTGTTTTATGGCCCATCGTGATTGGTTTTGGTAAATGTTCAATATTTGGTTGAAAAGAATTCTATTTTGCTGTTGCCAGGTAGAGTATTCTATAAATTGGGTCAAGTTGGTGAATAGTGTTATCTTCCCTATTCTTGCTTGTTCTTTCACTGAGAGTAAGTAAAGTGTTAAAGTCTCAAACTATCATTGTGGGTTTTTGTGTGACTATCTTGAATTCTGTCACATTTTGCAGCATATATTTAGACGCTCTGTTATTAGGCGCATCTACCTTTAGAACTGTTATATTTTCTTGCTGGAGTGATCCTTTGATGTCTTTGAAATGATCTTTCTTGTGTTTGTTAATACTCCTTGTCTTGAAGTATTTTTGTTTTTCTTTCTAGTAAGACAGCCACTCCGGCTGTCTTGTGCTTATTGTTATCATTGTGTATATTTCTAAATCCTTTTGCTTTTGCCTGATTTGCATTTATCTGTTTAATGTTCTTTGTTGTATTATAGTTGGGTCTTGCATTTTTGTCCTGAGAATATCTTTCTTGACTAAAATCTGCCATCTTGTTCTTTCTTTGTCTCCTGTATTCTTTGCTTCTTTTTCCTGCTTTTATCTTTTGTTGGATGGGGTATATTTTAGGGCTCTGTTTGATTTCCACTGTTGGCTTTTTGGCTAAATCATTTTGCTCTGTTATTTTAGTGATTGCTTCAGAGTTTACACCGTGGATCTTCAAATTCAAATAAAAATACAATACTTGGGGCGCTTGGGTGGCTTAGTAGGTTAAGCCTCTGCCTTCGGCTCAGGTCATGATCTCAGGGTCCTGGGATCGAGTCCCACATCGGGCTCTCTGCTCAGCAGGGAGCCTGCTTCCCCTCCTTTTCTCTCTGCCTGCCTCTCTGTCTACTTGTGATCTCTCTCTCTCTGTCTGTGTCAAATAAATACATAAAATCTTTAAAAAAAATACAATATTTAATATGAAGTAGAAGGACTTTATACTAGCATGTGTTTGTTCAGTTTACTTTTTTCTGGTATTATTGGCATACATTTAATTTTTATGTATCTCAAAAATGCCACAAAACCCTGCAAGTGATTTTCATTTAAATAAATCAGATATCAAAATAAAATCTATTATATGTATCCATATTTATCATTTCTGGTACTTTTCATTCCTTTGTTTAAATCTACATTTCCAACCTGTATCATTTTCTTTTTTGCCAGAATTTCCTTTTTTATGGTATATGTTTACAAGTGATTAATTTTCCCAGCTTTTGTTTGTCTGACAATTCTTATTGTGATTTTACTTTTGAAGAAAGATTCTATTAGATATAGTATTCCAGGTTGGGAGTTTTTATTCTCTTTATATGCATTCTGTCATTATCTTCTATTCTATGCTTTTTTTTCTTTTTTAAGATTTTATTTATTTATTTGACAGACAGAGATCACAAGTAGGCAGAGAGGCAGGCAGAGAGAGAGAAAGAGAGAGAGGGAAGCAGGCTCCCTGGTGAGCAGAGAGCCTGATTCGTGACTTGATCCCAGGACCCTGAGATCATGATCTGAGCTGAAGGCAGTGGCTTAACCCACTGAGCCACCCAGGCACCCTGTTCTATGCTATTTTTGATGAAGAATCTCTTTGTCCCTCTAGGTATAGATCATTATTTTTTCACTTTGAATATTTTCTTTTTTATTGTTTTAAATAATTAATTAATTAATTGATTTATTGAGAGAGAGTGAGAACAGGAGAGCAGGGGGAGGGACTGAGGACGAGGGGGAGAGAATCCCCTGTAGACTCTGTGCTTAGCTCAGGGCCCAACACAGGGCTTGATCGCAGGACCCTTAGATCATGACTTGAACAGAAATCGAGAGTAGGATGATTAACCTACTGAGGCCCTCAGTCACCCCTCACATTTTCTTTTTTAAAATTGCTTCTAAGCAGTTATATTTTGTTATACCTTGGTATGTTTTCTGTTTATTCTGCTTGGGAGTTGTTACATTTCTTTGATCTGGGGATGGATTTCTTTTTTCCCTAAATTTGGAAAATTTCAGGTCATTATTTCTTCAAAAAAAAAATTTTTTTTTTCTGTTTTCTCACTCACTGTGTTGACCTTGAACCCTTCTCTCTTGGCATTTCAGTTATATGTATCTTAGCCTGTTCCATACTGTCTGATAGATTGCTGAGTCTCTCCTCATTTCTTTTCAGATATTTTTTAAATCCTACAGTCTTGTCATTAAAAAAAAAAAAAAAGATTTTCTTTAAATTTACTTGCCTGTTTATTTATAGTAGCTATTTTAAAGAATGTGCTCGCTAAGGCTATCACCATGTGATATTTGGGTTTCTTTGTACTGATTTACTTGGTCTTTCTGTTTATGGGTTCCATCTTTGCATGTCTAGTAATTTTGACTGGATGTTGGATATTGTAATTTTTAGGTTATTTTGTGATATATTTTGTAGTATTCCTTTAAATCATGTTGGACTTACTTCTGACAGTCATCTGAGGTACTTGAGAATCATCTTGGCCCTTTGGAGGTTTGTTCTTAAATCCTTGAGGGTGAGTCTGGAGTGGACCTCACTCATGGACAGGGTTAAGCCTATGTTAAGGTATACCTCTTTTCTTTCTCTCCCAAATGCTTCAGCTGTTCCCACTCTGATGAGATCCTGACGATTTCCATATTTCATGTGATTGCTGGAACTGTTTAGTGTATGGCTCCAGTTCTTCACTTTTTTCTGGCCTCAAGGTATTTCACTTGACTCATATTTGGCTTAGTGGTCAACCAGGGATCCACGGAACTCCTGTTAAGAGTTTTGGAGCTATTTCTTTGGGCACCTTCTCATATGTGCTTCCTTGAACCTCAACTTCCTGTTAGTTCATTCTGTCTCCTGTAGTAAGTGATACTCTTCAGTGTTCTCTTTGGGTCCCTGCACTGTGGTCATGAGGTTGCTGCTTGGCGTACATCCCCAGTTGTCTTATACCCCTTCTCCTTTGTGTCTCCTCTCTGGGCTCACAGTCCTATTCTGTGTGGTGGTCAACTTCTGAAAGTCTGGTTTGCTATATTTTGTCCAATGTTCTGGTTATTTACAGTAGGCCCTAGTTACTATATCATGGTTGGAATGTAAATTGTTTATTTTACAATTCTCGAACCTGTATCAATCTAAATTTCTATTTAATAATGAAAAGCAAGTATTTTTAGACACTTTGGAGTTCCATCATTCTGTATAGTGCCATTTCATATGTTTTTTCTAAGGAACACATGACATCAATGGATCTGTTACTCTTGTTCCTACTTTATAGAAGGCGAAACTGAGATAAGGAAACTACAGAATTTTGTTTCTGGTCTGCAGTGCATGTAAGCAGATCTCATTTCCTTTTGAGACTCATTTTTACTCTTAAAAGAAGATAGCATCAGGAGGGAGACAAACCATAAGAGACTCTAAATCTCACAAAACAAATTGAGGGTTCATGAGGGGTGGAGGGGTAGGGATAGGGTGGCTGAGTTATGGACATTGGGGTGGGTATGGGATATGGTGAGTGCTGTGAAATGTGTAAGCCTGACGATTCACAGTCCTGTACGCCTGGGGCAAGTAATACATTATATGTAATAAAAATCATTAATAAGAAAAAGAAGTTCTAGAAGTCTGGGTGTAAATTATTTGCCATTCTAGGCTAATATTGATTCTCTTTGTTTTTTTGTATTTGTCAGGTTGCTTATTAAAGGTCACTCTGGAATAGGAGATATGGAAGAGTCAGAAAACAAGTTTAAATATTAATATAATTGTAGAAATTGACTTTTTTTTGACTGTTTTAACATCTTTGCCTTATTTTTGAGGGAATATCTCATTAATTCTTGGTGGACAAATGCCCTTTTCCTTTCCTTTGGTCCTCAAGATGCAGATAAGTGAGTGATTGGGGCAAGTGCTGAAATCTCAAACATTGGCGGTGCTGTCCTGGGTCACACACACCGGACACAGCACAGCTTTTGTACCTCTTGTTTCCTTACTTTTCCAAGGGCCTTTGTGCTGCCTTGTTTTTTCGGTTTGATACTCTACCCTCCTTCTGATTCTCTTTTGACAGCCCTTAACGTCTTTCTTCTTCCTGCTAATCCCATCTTGATTCGCTTTCTATTGCTTAAGCCTTAGCACCCTAAGTGGTAGAAGGAATGTCTGACTTGTAACTAGGATCGATATTTGTGTAGGCATATGTATTTACTGGGTTCTCTTACCTTCTCAAGAACATGAATTTTGTTCCCTTCTTTCCCTTCAGTTTTGCGCTAAGTATGTTCATCTTTTCTCCCTTCACAGCTGATCTCCTCATTTGTGAAATGTGATGTTAACTTTGAATATCTGGTTTGCTGGCTCGTTTTACAAATAGTTAAAATACATCTATGCACATGTATGTGAATGCAGTGTAGTATTGTTTTTATGTGGATGGGAAGGCAAGGTGATCGCCCAGTTAGGATCTCCTGCGACCGCAAGTTCATTCGGTTCTGGGTGGTACGGAGTGACAGAGGGCCTTGGGGGATGAATTAAATGGCGTAGAGCTTTGGTCTGTGAGGATGCTGGTCCAGAAGTGGTCACCCTGACTGACCGGTAGGGCACATCTTCGAGCAAGGGAGTAGATGGGTGTGGCTGAGGAGGAAGGACCTGCTCAGGGACACTTGTCTCCCTCACAGCGGAGTTCGCTAACCTGCTGCTTCAACAAGTCTTTTAAGTAATCCCTTCCCTTCAAAAACAACTTATTTTTTCCCCCATTCCTCCAAATAACATGATTATATAAAGTCAAATAATGACCAGATGCATAATTTAGGACATGAAAGATCCTGTCCTCTGGAGGAAACCACTCTAACTTCCACAGTTTGTCTTTGTGACAGTGGTCCGCAGGCCTGTTCTCGCTAATCCTGAAAAGTCCTCAGGGAACGAAAGGAACTAAGTGGATGTACGCCTCTTTTATTTTGAGCAGTTACAATAGTACAGCTCTGCTGAGAGCTGTGAAACCATTGATCTTAACAGGCCTCCATTTAACTTTTCTTGGCAATTCTGTTTCCATGGAGGAAGCAAAAAAATACATATAGGGATGCATGTGTGTGTGTGTGTGCATGTGTGTCTTTAATTTTGTCAAAACTGGCAGGAGTGGACGAGAGGTTTTGTGATGTGCTGGTAATGCAGGGACGGGCAGATCCCTGGTGGCCTTGGTTTCCCGGGAGGGTGGCCGCAGACTTGAACAAGCTCTCAGGGTGGTTTGGAGGTGGGACACGCTATTGCTAGCATTCTTCAGACTAGTTTTGTTAATTTTCCTTTATTGACATTCTTTTCTAATTTCATCATATTGAGGCTATATAACACATTAAAAACCAAACAAAGGCACAGTTAAAAATTATATTGAATGAAATGATTACCTGCAAGAGTTATTAAAATGTGCTTTAAAGTTTTCTAGAAAGGTCTGTGGATGATGAGACATTAAAGTCTGTTAACGGCCGCTGCTTTGGAGAGCTTTGTCTTCGGAGGCAGCGGAAGGAGAGAGCGTTGCAGTCGAGCCCTCGCTGCGGTAATAACGTGAGAGGTTTGATTGGACCTCTGTCCCGACTCATGAGTTGACATGGAAGTCAGCATCTCCCTCAGCGCTTTCTGGGATCCTTCTCTATTCTCATCGGCTGTTCCAGTTTCTACTAGGTGGGCAATGTTATATGTCCCCTTCTGCTCTGGTGAGGACACTGTATCCTTTGGCACGCATGCCGGCATGGGTCCCCATAGTTTCCAGAGGAAAATCAAATACAAATTAGCTTTTCATATGGAGGATGATATCTCAAAAAAGCTTCATTATTTTTAACTAAAATCCAAAGGATTTCTTCACAGAGGAAGTGATTTGGTTTTACTTTTGTATTCAGGTCTTTAGTTTTTTAAGCATTGTCTCCAAGCTTAAATTATTGAAGTGTTAATGCTAAGTTAAAATGCCTGCTTTTTTTTTTCTTTTTCTTTTGGTAGGCCACAATCTGTTATGATTATTTTCATATTTGAGATCATGGAGAAGTCATATAATACATAGCACTGTCATATATTCATGCCAGAGAATTATTTTATTTATACTATGTTTAGTGGCCAACATGTAAGCAGAAAATGCATGTTGAGAAAAAAGCTATTCAATTAAAAATTAAACGATGAATTAAAACTTGAATTATGCAAAACTAATACGCTATATTACCAAGACCACCAATTAATATACTATACTATATTCAGGAAAGATGCTAGATTTTAACATTTGTTTTATGTTAGAATTGCAATTTGCAATGTGCTATTTTGGAACATTTATTTTGAAGAACTCAGCATGTCTAAATTAAGGCATAAATCAGTGGTCTAAGATTTTTAATGGCTATAGAATTTATCATAGATTATAATCCTTGATAATACAAATAGCTATAGTGGGGAAAAAAAATCCAGTTTTTTGTTTTATTTTGTTTTTTTTTGCTTTGTTTTTTTGTTTTTTTAAGTTAGTGCTAAGACCACATCAGCATATTTGATTATATTTATTTGTTCCAGTGTGCAGGTCAGCAGTGCAGAAATGCACTCAATTGACAAAGTCCTAAAGTGATCTGTTATTACAATTTTTTTTTACATTTTTTTCCTTTATTCATGTCTAATGGATGCAGGACCACAATAATGGCAGTTACTAAAGTTTTGAACTCCAGGAACTTTCTACAAATTGATATTAAGTAAAACTAAGAACTTTTAAACTTAGGAAAATATGATCCATTTAAAAAGTTATATGTTGTGATTCCACAAAAACAGGTCTTTATGTATGCTATTTAAATAAACTGGACGTGTTAACATCCAGAGTTATAAACAGCTCAGCTGAATCAGCATTTGTTTCTCGCACCATTGTCCGTGGTCTTATGCTTGTTTGGTTGATGTCTTCATCTTTTAGGCCAAGCAGGCTCTACTGTTTGAAAGGAGTTCTCTGTGCATTTAGGTATGGAAGCCAAGCTTCCCTCCACCCATCCGTCTGCCTGGTTGCCTGTGCCCTAGACGTTACCGTGTGTCAGGTGTTAGACACTTTGTTGGGCACTCTGTACACAAAGCACAATGGAGCTGTTTGAACTTTTGCCTCAAGCATGTACAGTTTTGGTGCAAAAAGCCATAAACTGATAATCATAAAATAGTATGGTAAGATCATTCCTGAAACATGCCCAAGGTTTCATGAGACCACGGGGGGGCCTGGTTAGTGGTAAGGTTCTAAGTTGGAAAAGGGTATGCTCATCTCTCTCTCTCTTATTAAATATTTATGTATTTGACAGAGATCACAAGTAGGCAGAGAGGCAGGTAGAGAGACAGGGGGAATCAGACTCCCTGCTGAGTAGAGAGCCCCATGTGGCGCTCAGTCCCAGGACCCTGAGATCATGACCTGAGCTGAAGACGGAGGCTTTATCCCAATGAGCCACCCAGGTGCCCCTGCTCATCTCTTTTAATGCTGTTTGTCGTCCCCTTGTCTGCTCCCCCAGATACATGAGCAGGTAACATTATTGTGTGGAGAGAGGTGCTGTTACTGTGCTTTGGATATGTTTGGGTCCCTTGTGTTGGCAGCGCCCTTCTGTGAGGAGGTGCTCTGTTGTAGAGTGCTGGTGTGAGCCTGTTGTCTGTCCCCCCCCCTCCCCCCGCGCCACGTGTCCCTATCCTTTTCTGAGCCTAGCCTCCCCTCTCCTGGGCTCCATTTGGGCTCAGTTTCAAGTGCGACTGAATTTTCTTGTGTGTTTTGCACCACAAAGGTGTTGGGATGTGTCAATCCACATTGCTGCTGAGTGAATGAATAAGCAAAGAAGCCTTTAAGAGATGTTGCTGGTTCGGTATGCCTCCTGTCCCGCAGGTTTTGTTGTTTCTCTCGTTGTTATGACCTCTTTTTTTTTTGTCCAAGATGAAAGTTAAATGTGTTATTAAGGAAAAATGTTGGCATGGGGTATCCAGGTCCATTACCTGAAGGATGATTATACGTGAGAGCTCAGAGTAGTCTTTTCGGAGCAATTGGTGATGACTGACCTTTATCTAAAGAGTTTTGGGCAGTTTTGAGATTTCTAAATTTTCTCCTGGTACCCACGTGCAGGTGAGCCGTTTGAGAAAAAATTTGTTCTGTGCAATTTTAGGAGACTCCTAACAATATAGTGAGGTGCTCAGGTAAATGCTTCATGAGGGAAGTATCAGCTGCCAGTTTGGTTTTGGTCATTAACTTGTTAGATTTGGATAAATTTAAGCAGGCATTTTTTTCAGTTGTTAGCTAGATTTATTTGGAGTAGGTTTCCCATTTTATGTGGGAATTTTTACAGTGAAAATATTGAAAGGTATATAAGTCACATTTTAAATAACAGATCTGTCGTGCAACACAGATTTTCTGACATCATGCTATACTTATTTTATTGAAAGACTAGGGGTAATTTGCGAGAGTTGGTTCTCTTGAGAGAAAATTATCTGCTTATGCTCCTCTTAGTAAATTAAAGTCACCCCTAAAATGCAAGATTATATTATTTAAATTATTGTTGCCATCGCTATTTACAATAAAATTAGTGCTGTGTTCCCGCAGCATAACTATTGTTATCACACTTAAATGAAAAATATGCCGAATATGTCAAAGTTTTAAATTCGCATATAGTTTATAGTCCATTTCCTAAGGACGTGTGGAGAGTAAAATATGGTGTGTTAAGTGAGAAATATCTTGTTATACTTTGTGAGGTTTTCTAAATTTCACATGCCACTGTCTCCTAAGTCCCCAAATCATCTTTGTAATTTTTAAGTCTTTTCCTTCTGTTTCTGTGGGAGAACTATTTTCGATAAAAACTGTCTCATTAGTTTACTATGAGCGGTTCCTACACTGCCACATCTTTGGCATTTTCTTTAGGTCAGGGTTGTCTGTATCACTCTCTGAGGTGGTGGGAAACTGCTGAACCCATGCTTTTGGTGAGGGGCATCCAAAGTGTGATGTCACTGCACAGGGCCGTCACTGCACGGGCTGTGAGCCCCTGTCACATCCCCCAGCCAGGGTGTGTGGAGATTTGATTCACTCCATGTGGTTTGATTCACTCCATCCCTCTCCCCAGTTCTTACCGAATCCTTACCTCTCCCCTGCCCTCCAAATCAGAACTGTCTTCTCTTCTTGTAAAGGCCATTCTTTTCAACTTTACTTTCATCCTTCAAAATGGTGAGCTGTTTCTGTGAGGTGAGGACACCTGGTCTCTAAACCACGCTGGTTAGTGTGGTAGAGAGGGTCCTCTTGGAAAGGAAAGTGCCGCTGTGAGGACACGGAATTCTTGTCTGCCCCATGCTCTAGCTTTGTCCTCCGGATGGATCTTTCTTGTGTTCTAGCCTTTGTCCTCTAGACGGGTCAATTATGGCTTTGCTTCTGGAACCTATTCTTGTTTTCTCTGTTAAAATTCACCTATCAAATATTCAAAAATATTTGCTGGTATTCTCATGCTGCCGGGCATTTAGTAAGTACTGTGGACTGAATTGTGTCCTTCCAGAACTCAGATTTTCAAGCCCTAATCCCCAGTGTGACTGTATTTTTGGATACAAGACCTATAAAGAGTTAATTAAGATTAAATGAGAGCATCTGGGTGGGGTCCCGATAAGATAGGATCAGGGTCCTTACAGAAGGAGGCATCAGACAGCTTGGTTGTGCCCCTTTCTCCTGGCCTCTCTGTCCACTAGTCCCTCCCTCCTTCTGTCCATCAGTCCTTATGATCTCCCCCACCCCCAACATGAGGATACAGTGAGAAAGTAGCCATTTACAAGTCAGTAAGAGACTGTTTACCAGAATGCGACCGTGCTTGCATCCTGCTCTTGGCCTTGGCCCCGAGAGCTCTGAGAAAGAACTGTCCGTTGGTTAAGTCCCAGGGTCCATGGTATTTTGTCAGCACTCAGAGCTGGCTGAGATGATAGACAATTGTCACAAGTGCTCTTGGTGCTAAAGCTACCTTGAGTCAGTTCGTTGATCACCTTATCAAAAGGAGGTGACTGGTGTTGCCCTGGTGAGAGAGCTTCCTGTAAAGACCAGCCGTCCGGTAGTATTCTAATTTTCCTGTATGTCCTGTGTTCTGGCTTCCTGGAAGTGGAACTCTGGATTTTACTGGGACTCATGGTGTGGATACATATTGTGTACAGACAAGTGTACAAATTGATGAATTTTCATAAAATGAATATGCCCGGGGAAGCAGCGTCAGGAGCGAGGCGCACTCCAGTACAGCACCCTTCTCTCGCGCTTCTGCGCCGTCGCTGAGCCCTGTCCCGCCAGGGGGCCACGGAAGGCCCTGGTCCAGCAAACGAAGTGAACAGTTTTCAAGTAGGCTCTTCCTTCCTTGTGGTGGCTTCTGATTCGAATATAATCTTCAACCTGACCCTGATTTCTGCCTATGCTTTTGTTTTTTAACTTATTCTTTCATTCTAGCTTCTTTTATATCGTTGGCCTTTAACCTGTTCATAATCTAGTCCTGCTCCACCTGCCCCGCCCACCCCCAGGTTCCTCATTGCATTGTGAAGGGAAAAAGTATTTTACAGATTTAGGAAATATATTTCATAAGTTCCTATAAATAAATAAAAGGCCTGTATCAGCTTTATTTTGTAAATCCTGAAATTCAAATTTCAAAGTAGAGTTTGTGGTTTAATTTGCTTATGTTTTAGCTTGGTATGCACATAAACCTCTGTGGGGGGCCACTTCAGCTGCTGTTATTATAGTGGAAATATCTACAAAGGAGACATGCCTGTGAATATTCCGTTTTTCCGCTCTCCTAATGAGGTATTAGATCAGAGGCTGTGTTACATTTTGGAGGGCTGCTGATTAAATGCAGTTTGCGTATTATTACTCTGCTCCTTTGGTTGACATCAACTTTCTGCTGGGATGTGGGTTCTCTGTCAAGAAGGATCCCTAGCTCTGAGTTTAGGTCTGAAATGGGAAGGGTGTCTGTGTCTAATTTGTGTCTGGGTCAGTTTTTCTTACTAAATACATCTGTGATATTTTCAATGGCAGTTACCCAGAATGTATAATTTAATAGAGAAGTCTTTCATCTTTTATACAACAGTTCAAGAATATTCAACTTCATAAGTGAGATAAACATATATTGTCTGTACCTTAAGCTGATAAACACGTTGCAATTTTATCATTATTTTCTTTATAGATAATTTATAGATTTTTTAATGAAGTCGTATATGTGCTGCTTGAAGTGGAAAAAGGCTGAAGAAGAGTAGATTTTATTGAGTCTAACATGAGGTAAACTTATTTTTTTAAAAGATTTTATTTATTTAATTAACAGAGAGAGAGAAAGAGAGAGAGAGAGAGACATCACAAGTAGGCAGAGAGGCAGGCAGAGAGAGAGGGAGAAACAGGCTCCCTACTGAGCAGAGAGCCCCATGTGGGGATTGATCCCAGGACCCTGAGATCATGACCTGAGCAGAAGGCAGAGGCTTTAACCCACTGAGCCACCCAGGCGCCCCTAAACTTATTTTTGATTTACCTTATTTCTAATGCACACACAAGAGTTTTATATATTGGTTTAATGGTCTATCAGTCAGAAGTGTATGACATACAGATACTTATATATAAACATCTCATATTTGCATATAAACATACACATCACGCACCCATACATACATGCACATATACACACACACCCATACGTACACATGCACACACACTCCACACATACATGCAACACACATGCAACATACATGCACACACCCATATGTACACGTGCATACACACTCTCCATAAATACATGCACATACATGTGGACATGTGCATATACACACACAGGGACATGCACAGGTATGTGAGTGTGTGAATAACAGGAGTTGGCCTTACTCAGTTGCTACTGGCATTGATTTTTACACACTGTGGTCATGTTTTTAGTAATAAAATTATCGGTGAATTACGTTACCGTGACCTGTCATGCTGGTAAGTGACGTGCTAACCAATATCCAGAAGTTGCCTCTGAACATACAGTTACATTGATTAATTAATCCATTAATATGCTTAGGTATAGTAAGATACGGTGGATGGTAGATTTAGGTGCTAAATGTTGGCATGCCTGGTTTCTTTAGACCTTTGAAAAGATTTTGTTTTTATTGGACTGAGAAGGAGTTCTTTTATATCTCCTTCTACTCAATCAAGATACTCCTGTTCATAGGATATGATTTAGTACAATTGTAATTGGGAGAATGAAATGAAAAGGGAGTTCTCTCTTGTAGTCCTGAGTATGGCTGTAAGTTTCAGAGGTGCTAGCATGACACAGGCCCGGGTTTGTGGTCAGACGGACCCACAAAGAATTATTAGATAATCTTTTGTTAATCAACCACCTCTGTAAGTTTGCAGGTCCATGAAATGATGGACCTTTTGCTCTCTTTAAAAGTAGACGATCTTGAGTTCTGTGAAGTACTAAAAGAGCATTGGCATCACCATCGTACAGCACGACAACTCTTCATGAAGCATAACTTTGCATTTTCTTATTTAAACTGTTGTGCTGTTTGCATTAACAGCTTTAGTGTAATGTTTTGATGCATTAGACCCTGCAGTAAGAGTCTTGTGTTTTTGGGAGAAAGTAGAGGAAAAAGGATGGCTGTTCACAAGACACTACTGAGTTGTAGGCACACTCATCCTGTGATGTATTTCTCTTTGGTTTTAATAGCAAATATGGTAGCTTATGTGTCTTTTTTATGGTAGCAGGCCTTTTTCTTTTCATTAAGATTCTGTTTCTCCTTAGCTCACACCGACCCCAGTACTATGCCAGTACTATGCTTAGAAGACTGACCCTTCCTCGTTGCATTTTAATATCACCTAAATATCATTGCATTTAATGTCAAATACATTTTGATCAAGTTATGCCATGTTGAGTTAGTTTCTCAGTAGGTTTATAGAAGGTTGTTAAATAAAGATAAGTTTATGGTTTTTTTTTTTTGTTTTGTTTTGTTTTTTAAAGATTTTTTTTTTTTTTTTTAATTTATTTGACAGAGAGAAATCACAAGTAGGTAGAGAGGCAGGCAGAGAGAGAGAGGAGGAAGCAGGCTCCCTGCCGAGCAGAGAGCCCGATGCGGGACTCGATCCCAGGACCCTGAGACCATGACCTGAGCCGAAGGCAGCGGCTTAACCACTGAGCCACCCAGGCGCCCCTATGGTTTTTTTTTTTTAAAGATTTTATTTATGTATTTGACAGAGATCACAAGCAGACAGAGAGGCAGAGAGGGCGGGGGAAGAAGCATGCTCCCTGCTGAGCAGAGAGCTGGATGTTGGGCTGGATCCCAGGACCCTGAGATCATGACCTGAGCCAAAGGCAGAGGCTTAACCCACTGAGCCACTCAGGTGCCCCATTTATGGTATTTTGATTTGAGGTGTTTTGTTTTTGGTAAACTCAGAAAGTTCAACTGTCAGTAAAGTATTCCCTGGATTAAGCTCAGGGAAGATGGGAAAATTTCCGCAGCAATCTGTTGGAAGTGGTAAGTGGAGACTGTTGAGAGAGGTCCTGAGGCTGCTGGTGGCCTCATGGGGAGTGAAGAGTCTGGTTGGTGCCTGAGCCGTTTCCTTGCCACTCCAGTGTAGTTGAATAGGATGCCCTTTGAGAAGACCTCAGAAAATGCTCAGTTGCCCAAATGCTGTTCCTTCTGTGTTAACATTTAAAATTTATTAATGCCTTAAAACAACTTCAGATGGAGTATATAATTACATTCCACATCTAGAGTCCTAAGGATGGGTATTTGTCGATTAAAGACTGTATTTTTGAATATGAGTTAAATTTTTTTTCCTTCCTATAGTTTGCCCTATTTTGAATGTGGTTTATTTTATGGGGAAAAAACCCCATATATTTTAGTGTAGTAAAACTCAGAATTCATTTATGTTGGTGAAATTGTATTTTTGTCCTTTATTAGTGATTAAATAAGATAGGGATATATTTAAAAATTAATAGCTTGTGTCTTGTAAATAGAAAGAAAACATTTTTCTGGACATTTTTGACAATATGAAAATTAAAAGAAATAGGTTAAATAAGGTCTTGATGTGAGATGTGAACTTTCTTTTGCAGGTGAGAACAAACCCTATGCATATAAAACATGAAACTGTAGTTACTATTTATAGATGAAAGCATAGTTTATATTGTATCCCTCGGACTCTATTTGCACTGACTTGTCTGTGAGCCAGTGTCCTTGTCAGCTCCTAAAGATCATTTTCTTGCTTTCTTTTCCTAGCTAACAATGATCTAATTCTGAGTGTGTCTCCCTCTCCTTCCTGCCTCGGTCATCTGTCATATGTCCTCAGGTACATCTGACTCTGTCCATGTGGCTGATCACGGTATGGGTGCTTTGGGTTACGGTGAGAGGTAGTAATAGGTTTTATGAGGAATTATGTGAAAATGAAGCCCAGTTGAGGAATTATTTAATATCAGATCATTACAGAATTATCATTTTTATAGGATTTATTTGTGGATTTAATTTATTTGAAATATTCATGATGTCTTCATTACTGTCTTCTATTTTTATTTTTTAGTTTATTTACTTTAGAGAGAAAGAGAGCATGAATGGGGAGAGAAGCAGAGGGGGAGAGAGAGAGAAAGAGAGAGAGAATGAATTTCAGGCAGACTCCATACTGAGTGGGGAGCCTGAGGCAGGGCTCAATCACATGACCCTGATGACATGACCTGAACTGAAACCAAGAGTTGGACGCTCAACCATCTGAGCCACCCAGGTACCACCCTTCATCACTTTTTGTCTTAATACAAGTTTTTACTTTTGTTTTGGAGAAATCATAGGAATTACCTTGATTTTTTTTTGTGTGTGGAGGTGGTATGTTCCTGATTGTGTAAATATCTGTAATAAACTTTTTTTTTTTTAAGATTTTATTTATTTGAGAGAGAGAGAGAGACTGTGAACAGGGTGTGGGGTGGAGCAGATGGAGAGAAAGAATCTCTCTGTGTGCAGTGATGCTGCACACAGCGTCACTGAGCATGGAGCCCGACGTAGGGCTTGATCCCATGACCCTGAGATCATGACCTGAGCCCAAATCAAGAGTCAATTGCCTGATGGACTGAGCCACCCAGGTGCCCCAATCTGGAATAAACTTTTAAAATTAACTGTAAATGACTCCCAGGTTTTCAGTCCTGATAGGTGCAATGACCTATATTCCCTGAGTCTGGTCCAGTCAGAATTCTGTAGGTTGTTCGTTAATTGGAACGTTCATTTGTTCCTCTGTTTTTCCATCCCTTCAACACGTGTTTACTCTGTGCCTGATGTGTTCCTGGTGTGGGATTCAGCTGTGAACAAAGCTGGCCACGCCTCCCCTCTGACAGAGCTCCCTTGCATTCAGTGGTCAAAATGCACAACAGCGACAAAGACAAGGTGAAGGAAATGTTCCAAAATGGTCTCCTCTTTGGAGAAGCAGAAATCAGGCAAAGGGGTTGAGCGTGGGGCTGGGGGAGAGTCGTTATTTTATTTTCAATAGGGCGACTGCTGGCTCTCCAGAGGCAGGTAGGGGTGCCCCCTGGTGCCAGTGACCCACCTTTGCACACAGTATCCAGCTCCGTAGTCCAACTCTTGGTGTTGACAGGTTTAGTGTCTTTCCCCCAAGCCATGCTGTGGATGCCAAGAAGAGAGACACAGTATCTGTTCTGTTTACCTAGTATGTTCCCAACACTTAGAGTGAGTTCCTAGTAAATAGTGTCGACGAAGTGGATTAAATTTTTAGTTACCTTAAAATATCTCAGTATTTTAAGAAGTCAGGTGGTTTTTGCCTTCTTGGGGAAGACTCCTTGTCCTCTGCCAACCGTGGTGCCCTTTCCGTCGTGGTCTGGCGTGACCACGTCGTGGTCTGGTGTCTCTTGCCTGAGGTCACAGTGTCCTCCCGTGACGCCTTCCGTCCTGCTTGCCAAGCGGCTCTCTTGGCGCTTGGGTGATGGAACTGGGAATGGCAAGTTGAATGAATGTTCAGAAGGAGCATAAATTTATATTTATTGGGAAAAACCTTTCAAGTAAAACACATTGAAGTGGTGATACTACATTCATTTTTTTACTGGCACAGTCTCTGTTCTTCCTAACTTTGAACAATTTTCTTTTTTGGCACATTATTCTTGTGCATGCTGTTATCTAAAAAAGGCACGAGGATTTCATCGTGCTGAAAGAAATGACAAACAAAAAGTCCCAAACTGGTGTAGTCTGTATATTTTTTAATAACATTTTTACAAGTATGTTCAAAGATGGAGTTGCTGTTTTTGGTCATCTGGCATGAAAAATTAGTTTAAATTTATATGTTGGCAAACAATTGAAGGAAAGTTGACTTACACTGGCTTTTAACGGAGAGTTGTCTCACCGCACGTAGTGGCCTACGTGTGGCGTACAGGCACAGAGAGCCTTGGTTCTCACCGTTTTCCAAAGTCCCATAATTTTCTTCAGAATGTCTTTGTATCTTCTGTCATGAAGCCCGTTTATCACTGAGTTCTGACTTCTGCTGCTAACTGTTGTGTTTTTAAGTGAAGGCGAAGCACGTTGCTCTGGGTGTGTTCCAGGCAGCAGGAAAGACCCGAGAACTGTGGCCGACCACATTTCCGCCTGTCGACCTTTTTCTTTGGGGCCCCTGATCAGTTCTGAAAGGGAGAGCTGGTTGCAGCCCTTTCGGGGGGAGCCTGCCCGGTGTGACGGCAGGTTCAGCTCGAGCCCAGAAGTGTCTTGTCCTCCTCCACTCGGCCGTCCCGCCAGCTCGCTGTCTGGCTGCCACAGCAGTAACCCGGCACGCGGCTTGCTTGGGGAGGATCTACATGTGTGCTAATTAGAGTGGAATAAATGAGGGGCTGCTTGCTGCACGGCCATAAAGGGTGCCCAGATGTGCACACCGCATGAACATGATGTGCCCAGGCGCGGCCCGTCAGAGTTTGTCAGCCGCGCGGCCTCAGCGGGCCGCGGGCCTGTCGCGGGGGATTTGCCGATCATCGTCCCCTGTGATTCGGTGTCTCCCTTGGTGAAAGTGAAAGACCTCAAAACCCTGTCCTGGCAACAGGATTTTTGATCCTTTAGCAAAATAACAAAACATGCTTAAGCTTAACTGGGAATAATGAATAGATGAACTTAAGCAATATATATTCTAAAGGTGATTTATTATATTTTGAAATACTAGCCAGGAAAACAAATAAAATATCAAGTAAATTGGCATAATTGAATAAATTGAATTTTTGGAAGTTGTATGCACATCAGTCTTTTAGGTTGAAAGAAGCCATGTTAGAACCACCCATGCGTATGTCTGATGAAAGACGGAGCATGGAATGATTCCATGTGAATTTCAGAAACATACTTGTCTAGAACTTAAACTTCCCTGTGCATAAAGAAAGTATGGCTTTAAAAATCTGCAATATATCTTCTTTGTAAATGTACAATTAATATCCAAAATCCCCTGTGTTGCATGTATGCACAAAATCTGTAATATCTGATTACTTTGACAAGTAATTTTGTAGTTACATGTTCATAATATTGATAATGTATTAATGTACAATGATTAAATGGTTAAGCTGCCACATTAAAGTTATGAGCAGGAACATTTATCCAGCATAGCGAGGCGGGAACAAAGCCTGTCCGTTCACAGATGGCGTTATTCAATCTCTGTGTCACTCTGCGATGTTAGCGTGAGAGCATTGATTCTTAGCTTTGATACTGGCCTGCACCCGCTGACCCAATACTGTTCAGTGATAAGGTTAAGTTAATTACTGGGTCCGGGCTCTGCAGCTTCCACATGATTACTGTGGAGAAGGATTTTGATGCCTTTTGCTTTAATTAAGAAAAAGGGAATGAACAGATATAATTGGGTTTTGAAATAATCCTGTCACTATCAACAAGCGTCCCCTGTTTTCTCCAACTTTGTTATACGTACTTCTAGAGGCAAATTTATGTGGGGGGCAGTGAAGGTTTTCCACTGTTGTCCGCATCGAGATGTTACTGCTCTATTAACATTAATGTGGACATAGGAACAGTTCAAATATTTTAAAAGAATTTTGACCTGCAGAAGTCTGTAACTTCTGTTCAAGGAGATGATAATTGTTTTGTTTAGTCATATAAAGATATTAAAGAGGTAACTGTCACGGCACTTTTGTGCCTTTTCATTTGTGAAATATTTTTCCACTCAGTTCTTACCTAGGACAGATAGATTTTAACTTTAAAAACTTCATCACAGTATTTAAGCTTTCAGTGTTTTTGTACATTATCTCTATTTGTTGATTCAATTAATCCTGTATAGAGCTTACACAAATTAGTAGAAAAGTAAAAATGAAGAAATGCTGTAAACTCTTCATTTTTTTCCTCATGTAGGAGTATTCTCATTTTAATACTTTTAATTTAAAATTCTAATGAATTCAGATTTCTCTTATTGTTTGCGTAGAAAGGTAGGATTGCACATTTTCTTCGTGTATTTTTTCTAATGAGCATCTAAAATATGTGACTAGTGTAGTTTGGGAAAATGTTAAAATGTTTTTGCTGAGTGTAGGTTTTCCACCCTCTATCCTTAATAGGTGCCATTCCTTTTCCCACAGCTGTTGGGTTGCTGTGGGGACAGGACCGCCCTCCCACATGGGCTGATGCTCTGTGCCATGTGGGAATCGTGACACTGACCACAGCACCCCACTTCTCTGTGTGTCATCAAAAAATTTGAGTACTCTTCCTCTAAGTGTCCCTCATAGGGATGCCAGAGGCAATGATGTAATCAGAATGCTTCAGGAGCAGTAAAGAGCTGTAAGTTTCAGGAGTTTGTTCTTATTAGCTGGGACCTCTTTACTGCTGTGCGGGAGCTTCCAAGGTGACAGAGCGAGCAAGTCACTGTCTCGGACTCTTGCCTCGTGCATTGTCAGTGAGTAATTGTACCCGAGTGGAGAACTCAAGCACTGTCTCTGCAGACCAGGGTAGGAGCCTCAGTCTTAGTCTGCACATGGAGCTGGAGTTAACACGTAGTCACATTAGCCTCGGACTAAGTCTTCACTTTGCAAACTGGTTGGAAAGGGTCTTTTAGAGTAAGACACTGGTTATGTTTTCGAATGTCCAGTCAGAATGAGACGACAGCAGTTTAAAATGAATGACAGATTGTCTCTATCCATGGACCTTGTTTCCTAGGGAGGGGATGTAAAACTTCAAAATTAAATTTAGATTTTAATTAGTATCTACTTTTAATCTGGGTTATTTTGATTTATAAAATGATGCAACCTTTCTTTCCTCCTGCCCCCCCCCCCCCCGCAACCTCTCCTCCCACCCATATAAATGATGGCCACATCCCAATCCCCAGAACCTGTTACCTGGCAGTGGGGAGATAAAGTTTCAGTGAAACTCAGGGTTGCTGTCAGTTTACCTTAAAATAGGGAGATTATGGTGGTTTCATGGTGAGCCCATTGTAATCACAGGGGTGCTTATATGTGGGGGTGGTCAGAAGAGGAGGTCACGGGACATAATGAAAGAAGGACACCCACCATTGCTGGCTTTGACAGTGGAGGAGGGGCCTCGGGTGAACAAATGTGGGTGGCCTCAATGGGTAGCCTCCCCTAGAACCTCCAGAAACGATCTTCTGAAGTACGAGTCTGGGAGATAATACATTTGTATTGTCTTAAGCCACCACATTTCTATAATTTGTTACAGCAGCCCTAATACAGTTACTTATACTCCAAAGCAAAGCGATCCATTAGCATTTCTTTATAAATCTTTTTATTAAAGATTTTAACATTTTATTAATGTTTGTTTAGTTCTGATTTTTATTGTAAACTTCAGGAGAACCCAGGGCATGTGATTTTCCCTGCGTCCTTTAGATATTTGTCTTGGCCGTTTCATGGCTAGTTTCTGCAGCCTCGTGCTGGACACCTTTCGAATGTGCTTATTAGAGAGGCGATGTAGTTACAGTTAGAAGTCTTGGGTTCGTGTTCCAGCTTCTACATCTTAGTCATAGGAAGGTGCCCTTAGTTTCTTTACCTCAAAGTGGGGAATGATGTGTCTTTTAAGTATGTGATGTGGCTTAGAAACTATGAAATGCTATCTGCACATTGTCATTAAGATTAGCTCTTTCATTTTAGCCTCAGCATGTGACATGCGAGAGTTCTGCATAGTGGTGGTTAGGAAATACGGACTCTCCACCTGGGGTTCTCTGGAGCTCGCAGAACTGTCCTCGCTGCCATGTTGATTTTGCCTTTACTTGGAAAACCAGAGAGACGCCACTTCCCTTCTCTTCAGTCTCAGTGGAATGACCAATTGCAAATTGGGAGTGTAGCTGTTAGTTTGCATTTCCCCAGAACTAATTTGCAACTTTTCTTTATCATTCTTGTCAAACATTTTAAGTTTAAAGAAAATGATTATATTCCACTTACGTAAGTTCTTCCAAAAATTCAGTTCATTTAAAATTCAGAAAGTCATTGAGCAGTGGGTGTCTTGGGCATGAAAAGTAACCCATCCCAGTCCGCACCGTGTAATTGTCAGTAACCGCAGCAGCCCCAGGACACTGGCCAAAACAGAACCCGTGTCCGTGCCGGAGGCGCAGGGCAGGCTAGCCGACTTGGCCTGGGGAAGTCACAGGAAAGGTCCCTGAAACACTGAAGACACATGGGGGTTTCTGTGTGCACAGAGGAGGCAAAGGAGGTGGCAGGCGGGAAGGCAAGGCTGTTCGAGCACCATCCGGCTGCCCAGGGGAGAGGGCTGGAAGGAGAGAGCCCCAGAGGAGGCCCGGCATTGTCCCCTGTCAGTTCCCGGCCTGAAGGGCTCTGTGAGAGCGCTCATTCAGCATACGTTCAAGACTGACTTTGATAAAAAGTCTTAGAATTTTGAGAATCTTAGAGCTCTTTTATCTCAAATCCCTCCTGTGCTCCTGAGCTAACAGGGAATGAAAGGGGGGCGCGCAGTCGGGCGCCGGCAGGTGCGCTTGGCGATCGCCCCCGCAGGCTGCCGGCCGGTGTGAGGAGCCCGAAGCCCCGCCGGGCCGAGCCGCCGGAGGAAGAGCTCTGAGGCCCCCGGGGATGAGCCGCCTCTGGGCTCTGAGGCCCTCCGTGTCCTGGCCCCTGCCATTGCAGAAGGAACGACGGACGTCTCAGACGTCCCTCTGGCCACACACTCAGCGGGAAGCTGCTGCGGCCCAGGGAGCCGTCTGCGTGCGCCTGGCTCAGCCCTGAGCCTCCTCAGTGGTCTCCGTGACGGTCATTCGGGGAGCTCGGGGCCGACGCGCTGCCCGTGTCCCCACTCCCTTCCCGCGTGGTCCTCTGAGCTGCGCTTCCAGGACGGCGCGCACAGCCAAGCTCTCCAGAAGCGCCGGCGCTGCCCCGCTGTCCTCTCCGCAGCCGGCTGCGGGGCTCGGCCGGCAGCTCTCCAGGCCAAGTCAGTCCTCCGGTGCCAGCTCCACGCCGGTCAGTCCTCCGGTGCCAGCTCCACGCCGGGTCAGCCCTCCGGATACGAGGGTCAGGCCTGTTACGTATTTGCTAACGTCCCGAGAAAGGCTTACTAGGTTTCCCTAATGTTCCTTCTATATAATCCAGTGAAATGGCACGTTATATGTACATTATCATGTGAATAAAACACATTTACAGTTAGATTTTAAGTCACAAAATAAAAGATTTTAAAAAACATGTGTATGAACTCGATATTCTTCAGACACTGTCCTCCAGTGAGCATGTTTGACTCAGGCATTTGGGAAATGTGGCTCCTCTTGTTTTGTCCTGATGTATTAACATTCATCATGAACTAACTCTTTGGGCTTTAATGTGGGGCAGATTTATTAAAAGAGAAATGTCCTCCGACTCTCCATCTTTTAATGAATAAAAGAAAACATAAGAGCGCCCCATTTTGTAGTGTTTATACAGAGATCCTGTATTATAGGGCATAGCTCATGTTTTAACAATGCACAACGTCCTCCTGTTTTATTACTGTTGGGTATGTGACAGTGGTGGTCACTGCATGCATCTTCAATTTAGAACAATTTACACCTTGCAGATAAGTTATTGTGCAATAGCCATTTCTTTTAAGTGACAGTTACAGGACATATCCTTTGAACACTATGTTTCTCCTAATACAGCAGAAGTAAAAGTAAAGATCAAAAGACGAGGGTTGGTATGTGACATTTCCTAAAAAGCTTGAAATAGCATGGCATTGTATATTAACATTCAGAAAACACAGTCATGCCTCAACACATTAAGCTTCTTATGTATTTCAGCTGAGGTGGCGATTTTTACTTATGGACATATTCTAGAAACGCTATTTGAAAAGTTAACTTTCTCACACCAACTGAAGCTTTTAAAAGAGTTTGATTAGTTTATTATAAGGATGTTTTCTTGCTTCTCTTTAATAAGATAGGATAATCATGAGTGGTAGCTTCATTTATTGTTGGAAAAACTGTAATTGCAAAAATTAACTTGTCATACACCACAGCTCAGCAAAGTAACTTTCTTATAAGTCCATGGTCACAGTATGTTTTTGCAATTCAGCATCTGGCTCTGTGGGATACTGATGGCTTCTATGAAGAAAAGTACCAGGGTGAGCAATTAAATGCAAAATGACAGCATAAAATATGATCATTATGGTTATACAAAAGACACATTTATGAATTTTGCAGATAACTGTCATTTTTCTGCTCATATTTTCTCTTGCTTTGTTAGCTTAATCATTTTTGTAAAATTTATTTTTTTTCCTTTAAAAAGTGAATAGCACCATTTTATTATCCTGGCACTTGTTTATATGTCTTTTTTGTTTGTCAGTTGTGAAGATTAATGATAACTCTTTCCCTGTCTTTTGACACAATACTTTCAACTTTATTTCAAAATTGAAGAATTTAAAAAAATACATAGCAGTTGTATTTATTATAAGAGTAAAATTTCTTAACATTATTCAGTATTTTATTATGTGCAGATTGAATGCTATTCACCAACTGGAAATAAGGTTTGCCAGTCGCTTCTTCAGTCTCAGGTGATGCTGTGGACTGTTTTTCTTTCGCAGCATCACCTGTCTGATTTGGTGGGGGCAAAACAGTGTTGCCGTACGGAGTCTTATGGGAGGTGTGGGAAGTTGTTGTATTTCCTTTGCTTTTACTTGCCAAATGGATTCTGTATACAGTGAAACTTCTGGCCATTGTGAAGAGGGGTCACTCTGAAGGCAAGCTCCCTTGGGCCCCCGGAGCACCCCATTGTCCACCCCCCCCCACCTCTACAGCCCTGCCTGCCCTCCCAGCCTGCCCTCTCGCTGCTGCTTCACACAGAGACCTGCCGCGTCTGTCTCAGATCTGGCTTGCTTCATTTCTGTAGTTTCCTGGGACACTTGTCTTTAACCATTCCGTTCAATTCAGCCTGACTTGAAAGGTATGGTTTGAACTCGGCCCTTCCTGCGAAGACTTTGGTAATCTTCACAGTGAATGGGAACTTCTCTCTTCGTGTTCCTGTGGCGTATTTTGAATCTTTATCATTGTTATTATCAAAATGTGCTTTGCAGACAGAGCATAGCTTATGTTTTTTCACTAATTTAAAAAAAAAAATCTACTTTTTCAATTCTCCTACCCAGTGTTGAGTATCATTGTGCTGGGCTCCGGGATTTCGCGGTGATTTCTTCTGCACAAGACCATCAAGCGGTCTGTTTAGACATGGTATGGTCCGGACCGTGGAGAGGGGCACTGGGTGTGTGGGAATGCCTGGCGGAGCACTGATCCAGCCTCAGGGTCTCTGGAGGAGGCTGGAGTGTGGAGGCCGGGAGGAGGCCGCACAGCTGAGACCCCAGGAGGGAGAGCACCGTCCCAGACCACCCGTGGGCCGCCTCTGCCAGCGCTCACTGAATCACTGAGGACTTACCTCCCACAGGGTCTTTTTTTTTTTTTTTTTTTTTTGTAATTTGATCATTTGGCACGACAATCTTTGAAGAACTAATTTCTTCGTTTTTGGCTTTTGGAACCTTTGTATAACATGATTTAATATTGTCTCAGTACTCAGCATTATTATTTTGTATATTTCTGTGTTGGGCTCTAAGAAATCACGTCCTGTAGGCGGTTTGACCTGGAGAAATATGTTTTTAAACACCTGAGTAATCCCTGATTTCTTCTCAGTTGTTCTGTCTGCTTTTTCTAGTTTTTCTTCCCCTTTCCCATTGGACCGTTACCAGCGATCTTGTCGGTAGCACCGTAAGGGCTGTCCATCATTTGCTCTCAGTACAGCTGTGACTCAGGTTTGTGGAGGTCTCTCCAGAAATGACTCAGATATCAGGATGGGGTGATGGGTCTGAAGAAAAGACTCAGAGACTTGTCTTCAGTCCCAGGACCTCTGTTAGGACATTCTCTTCAAATGGGTTTTTCTGCTTGTGGCCCTTTTGGCAGGTTTCTTATTTTTGGCTATGTCTTGGTGGTGATGTTAGTGCCTCGATGAGTTTTTGATAGCTGGGTTGTTAATTTTCCTTTTGTCTCGATTCAGGTCATTTTGTTTTCATTGTTCTCCTGACATGGTCTATCCTGTTTTGCCTTACTGCAGAAATACTCTCAGATGGTTTATGTTTTGAGAATCAGAATAGACAAGGCTTATTTTATCCATTTGTTCTTATACGCCTTTTTTCAATGATAGTATCACAGCAGGCATTTTTTATTATGATCGATTTTGAATAAGGTATATCAGTTTTATTCATTATGAATTTTATTTAATAATGAAATCAGATTCATGAATAATGTGAGTGTAGGAATGAGTGCTACCCTGTGAATTAATTGCCCTGTTTGTTTCGCAGTAAGACAACACTAGGACAGTATCATGCATATGTCATTGTATATTTAAATACAGAGAGATATGCTGTCTTTTTAGAAACATGTGTGTGTGTGTGTACATACGTGTCTTTTAGCATTTCCACATTGGCCCAAGTGATTGTAATCTAACCTTTTTCACCAGAGTTTTAGGTATGTAAAAATTCTGTATCAAAATAGCATTTGAAATGCAGTCATTCTATTTCATAGCGCAATTACTTATTGTGACAATTCTTATTAAGGAAGAGTCTGTTTTCATCAGCATTGCTTTGGACAGAAAGATTATGAGTCTAGACTGTGCTCCAGAGTCTGTTAGGCAGTGACACTTTTTTCTACTTAAGTGTTAGAATAGTTTTACATTCTGTGATTCTGTAGAGTCCACAGACATGGAATATTCAAGATGAATCAGACAACAAAATGTACTTATTGTCCATATGATAACGGGTGTTGCTTTCAGTAATAAAACTGAATTATGTATACATATTTTGAGATATGAGGTCATTTTTTAAATATAGTCATAGTTATAATTTGTTTGCATGGCTGATTTTTATATAAAGTAAAATCTTTTGAGGTTTTATCTCCTTATACTCAGTACAGATTTAAGGTTCAAACAAACCAATAAAAATAAAACAAAACTAGAGATCTTTAAGAAAGTGTCACTTGTTTATATGTACTAATTTTCCTTACCATTTAAATGTTCTTATTTATTTTTAAGGGGTGTGTGAGGCTTATCTACTTTAAAACCTTTGTTCATTCATTCACTAATTCTTTCTATTTGCTTACTTCTATCCTCAACAGCTTTATTGCAGAATCATTTTAGTACAGAAAGTGGCATCCATTTAAAGTGTCCAATTGGATTTTTTTTTAAAAGATTTTATTTATTTATTTATTTGAGAGAGAGACAGTGAGAGAGAACCTGAGAGGCGAGAAGGTTAAAGGGAGAAGCAGACTCCCCATGGAGCTGGGAGCCTGATGCGGGACTCGATCCCGGGACTCCAGGACCGTGACCTGAGCCGAAGGCAGTTGCTCAACCAACTGAGCCACCCAGGCGCCCCCAATTGTTTTGATAGCTCTGTACCTCTGAAGACATCGACAGAACCATGATAAAAGAACCTTTCGGTTACCCCCTCTGTATCCCTGAGCTGCTTTGTAGCCCACCATCCTTTCCTGGCTGCCACACGGAACCAGGGACCTGCTTTTTGTCACTGTAAATTAATTTGCTATATTGTTTCATGTGGATTCTTGTGTAAGTCTTTGTGTGGACATATGTTTTCATTTCTCAGGCACAATTACCTGGGAGGGGAGTGACTAGGGTGTGCAGCAACTCTGGGCTTCACGCTTTTAGTAATTTTTTTTTTTTTTTAAGATTCTATTTATTTATCAGAGAGAGAGAGGGAGAGAGCAGGCACAGGCAGACAGAATGGCAGGCAGAGGCAGAGGGAGAAGCAGGCTCCCTGCTGAGCAAGGAGCCAGATGTGGGACTCAATCCCAGGACCCTGAGATCATGACCTGAGCCGAAGGCAGCGGCTTAACCCACTGAGCCACCCAGGCGCCCCTGTTTAGTTCTTTTTTTAATGCCTATTTCCTTCTTCATATTCCTTATGTGTTGAATCACTGTCATTGTATTTTTCCTTAATTTCTACTATTTAAAAGAGGTCTTAGAACCTCTTTACAGTAGTTGCTCAAAGACTTTTTCTGCATCTGGGCATTGGCATTTGGGCCACTTTCCTGTTATTCTATTGCCTTTTATTTTCTTCCTGAATCTTGGTCATAGTTTATGTTTTCTCTTAAACATGTATTATGATTTCTTTTTGTTGTGATTGTTGAAAATAGGACATTTTATATAGTATGGTGTGGTAAATTTGGATTTTGATTCATTTTTCAAAGAATTTTTTTTTTTTTTTCCCTTTAACTTGCATGATCCATGGTCTTAGGACCTTGGAATTTCATCTCCCCATTCTGGGTAGCCTCCAGTGTTTCTATTCAGTTTTTAAATGATTGATTTGTTGATTTTTACTGTGACTTTCTGGTGTTTTCCCTGTGGATGTAAGACTTAGTGGTCACACAATGAATTGGGCAGCCTTTGTGTCAGACACCTTGAGCCTCTTAAGGTCTTTGCCATCAGCCCTTCTTTCCCTGTGCACATTGGGACACTTCCACTGCCTGTCAAGCTTATCTTGGGGCTTTCACTGTCTTCCACGTTCCCTTGAGTTTTCTTTGCATCCCTGCTTAGTCTCCCAGGAATGTGTGTTGAGCTTCATCTAGTTCTTTTATTGGTCTGTCATTTTTAGGATCTCCTTGCTAAATTCCTTCCTAGTCTGCCAATTGTCCACACTGGGCTCCGTTTCTCAGTAGCCATATTGTAAGATTTAGACATTTGTGTCCCACCAACTTTGTCACTTTTACCTGACGTACCTAGGTGGTTTTGCTCTATGCCTGAAATAGCTTCCTCCCTCCTTTACTGAAATTTCCTTTCATTTGTTTCAGGCATATTTCCTTTACTTCACTTAGTATTGTTATACTAGCTACTCTGAAGTCCCCTTAAAGTAATTATAGCATTTTGGTCATCTTGTTTGGCTATATACCTTTCTTTCTTTGTTTCTTTCTTTTTTTTAAGTTTTATTTATTTATTTTTTACTATCAGGTTCAGTTAGCCAACAGCCATATGTCTTTTTGGTTGAGACTTGATCACATTTTTCTGGCCCTTCCTAAGTCAAGTAATTTTGGATTATATCCTGGACATTTTGAATTTCACGTTGTGTGGCCTTTGGATTTTGTTTTACTGCTTCCAGTACTGTTGGTATTTTCATTTTAGCTGGCAGCTAACGTGATTGCCTTCAGAGAGTCTGTCTCATGTCTGCAGTGATCAGCTGCTCATATCTCATTTCTAATATTTAAGTTTTAATTGCAGTCTGCCTTTACTCTTAATTCTTCACACATGGTTAAGTTACTCTGCGCTTATTCATAGACTCAGGTGTTCCTTTGGCTCCCTCTTCTGTGATATTTACTTCTTAGTCCTCTGTGCTGTCCTTGCACCAAGACACCTGCTATCTGATCCAGAACTGCAGCTGCTTTCCCCACCGTGATTTTAGCTCCTGCCTGTCTTCTGTGGCTCCGCCTCTGGCATTCTCTGGATAAAGACACCAGAGAGGGAGTGGGGCTGGGTTTACTGGTCACTGTCTGTATGCTTCAGGCCTTGCCTCCACTCTAAAACGGCTGGCTTTTGTTGACTCTTCAGAACCATCAGATAGTTACTGTTTTTAGCATTCTATCCAACTTTATAGCTGTTAGTTGTAAGAGATCTGGTTTGTTGAGAAGCTTATTACTTCATACCAGAAGTATGCACAGTATCCCCAGGCTTATACAGAAGTGTATGAAGTTAAAAAAATCTAGTTTATTTAAAAGAGATTTTTGTTCTAACTTTTATTCTCAAGGCGTTATATACTCATTGTGGGAAATTGGGAGGGGTTAATAAATTGTAATGAATGTGAAAAAAAATCACCCTTAATCCACATTAACATTTTGATATAATTCTTTTGGTATTACAGAACTGAATGTGCTATACATAAGATTTTAAAATCTGTTCTTGCTTAAAACTCCATGAGAAGTGTTTTCCCATGCCACTGAAATATTCTTAGTAGCTGTTTTTCATGTTAGGTGTTTTTATGGCATTATAACATTGTGTAAATATGCATAGAATGTTTTATATCACCGTTTCTTAATGCTTCTCTCATTGGTTGTTCATCACTTTCACTTTCTCATATGGCCCTGTGGTGGATGTCTTTATATACACATTATGGTGCCCTTTCCTACTGTTCCCTTGGCATGCCTAGAAGTCGAAACATTGGATTTCAAAGTGAGTGATGTTGTTTGAGGTTGCTCTTACATACAACTAAATTGCTTTTTAGGGGGCACCTGGGTGGCTCAGTCAGTTGAGGCAACTCTTGGTATTGGTTCAGGTCATGATCTCTCTCATAAATAGATTTATCCTTAAAAAATTGCTTTTTGGAAAGTCTGATCTATTTAACACTTGTAGGAATATTCTGCATACTGCACCTTCCAACCAGAGTTTTGATGTTTTCTCATTTTATGGATGGGAACTCTCCTAATCTGTTTTTGGTGGTTTTGATTAACTTTTGGTCGAGCTTTTCCAGACCACTTCAAAAATTGACATTTACCGGTTTTAAGATGATTTATTTATATTCTGTGCCTATTAAATACATATATTTCATTCTACTTGTTTAAATAACTGATTCCAAAATTATTTTATGGTAGGTGAGCCAGAACCTAATATCATACCTGTAATACTTATTGACAATGAAAATAGTTTCTTCACTGTCTCATTTCTTTTTTATTATCTCCCTGAGTATCTTCATGTTTGCTAAATCATTTACCTAGTAACCTGAAGTTTGCTAAGCGTGATGGACTGTAAGCAGTACAATCTAATTGAAAACAAAATAATTGGACTTGAATTGGGACTAAATAGCTGCTTAAGCCTCTTATAACTTTTCTTGGAGGATTTACAGAGGTCATTTCCCTTTCTTTAAAAATGTGAAAAACTGCTTTTTGTTTGGATATTTTCACATGTCGTTTCGTATTTGAGTAGGAATTGTTTATGTAATAAAAAAGTATTTATCATATTTCAAGTTTTGGGTGAAAATATGATTTGTTAATGATGCAAAATTGATGCTTTCTTTCTCCATGAGGAAACTTCTTTTGTGGGGCTGTCCATTGACACAGAAATTGGATGCTGGTTTTTACTTGCATCCTTCTAATGGTTGTACAATTTTTGGACATTGCCTTGGGAGCTAAGGGGAATTGGAAGGGTATTTTTACTTCCACTCTACTTCTGTGGGCAGTTTGTGCTCAGCCATGAGGCTGAGTGAACTAATGGTTTTACTTTTTATGAAGTGTATTTTTATGTAGAGCTCTCATTAAGCAGCATGAATTGAGACCTCTCTTCCCTTTTATGGTTTGACTCTCCCCTTCCACTTGGCACTCACTGAAGGTTCATTGCACCTCTTCCTCTTGGGTCCATATTGTTTACCACTGTATTTTCTTTGTCCAAGAATCATGGCTAGGAGTGTGTTTAATTATAAGACACCATGATGGATCATCTCATTAAACAAGAGTGATTCCAGCTAATACCGCACAACAGTGTATTTGCTGTGTGGAGAGTTGTATAGGACTGACCACCAAGTCTGAATCATTAGAGCCAATAATTTATGTATAAGCCTGGGGATACTGTGCATAGAAAGAATAACTTTATTTTTGAAAATAACATTGAAAAGCAGAACAAAATATTAAGATGCATAAACCAAATTATATGGAAAAATGAGGTATATAGGGAAAGAATTTCAGAATATGTGTAGATATATTGACTTTAATTTACTCATCAGGGGGTTTTATTAACATGCCTTGTTTTGCTACCACTGGCCCTATTCGTCAGGTATTGTCAGTTAGAGTGTACCCTACACAAGGAGTTAAAGCGTGGCCCACTTAGAGACCCTAATTTGGCTGGACCTTGAATTATAAATCACTGGCTATTTAATTAATGCACATTAATTTTTGTATTCATAGGGAAATGCTCAAATCTTAATCCTAAAGAAATCTCTAGATCCTAGATGCCTTGTACTCAGTATTGGAATTTATCATTTAACTATTATTTAGCTATTTAACTGTTCTTTCAAGGAAATGCCAATTGTGAGTATTTTACATGGTCCTTGGCATTTGTGTAACTTTAGTCCATCTTTTTGGTGGTGAGTAGAAGTTCTAGTCATTTTGTAAGTTAGCAGTCATTCCTGGAGAAACCTAGGGATTTTTACATTTTCTACATGTCTTAATAGGAAATGAGGATCATCTACTAAATTCACTCATGAACAGTTAAGATTAATTTATGCAGTTCCACTTTACAAACATTCGTTTTCTGTTATGTGCCGAGAACTGAGCTAGGTGCAAGACTGTCACAACAGATAAAATGTGACTTTTCTCACCCTTCTAATTGGGACCTCGAAGAGAACATTTAAATCACCATGAAAAGGGGAACAAGTTAGGGGAGGCTTCAGATAGGATGTTAGACTTGATGTCTAACTAGATGTTAGACCCCAAAACTGAGACCCCAAAACTGAGGCTTTCTCAGTTCCCTCTCTTAGAGGGAGAGTGAGGAGAGCATAGTCCTGGAAGGATTGCGGATGTCTCAGAGCTCCAGGATTTGGTGTCTGCTGTAGCCTTCCCTTAGCCGGGACCCTGGGGACAGTTGTTTGGCAGCTCACAATTGATTGGGTTTTAGGAAGCATCCATGTTGCGTGGACTAAGTCTTAACTAACTTCAGGTGGCCTCTGGCCTAGTGTCCTGATCTAATTGTTGCTCTCTCTCTATGATTACAGATGCATATTCAACATAGGTCAGGTAAATGAAATGAAGTTTCTGAAAAGCCTCATGTCAGTTCCAGTCTGGTTTCTCCCCAAATGATTTTAAGACATGGAATTTTCAGGGTTTTTTCTTGCTTTTCAGTTTTTAGAATTGTGGACAAGAGATCTTGAACCTTCCCAGAATATACATTGGAAGGGAGATACAAGTGGAGATGTAGCCAGCTAGCAAGTTAGTAAGAGGGCAGGTAGGCAAATTAGACTTAGTCCTGTGGGTGATGGGGAGTCATTGAATGTAGTGGGTAGAAAATGCACTTGAGGATGGACTCAGTAGAGGTTGATGAGGAGAGGAGTAGAGAAGCTCATGCAGGACTTCTCTTTAAAGGCTTCAACTGGCTGTGGTGGGTAGGCTTGGTGAGGAGAAAGGTACGAAGTTGAAGTGCCAGTTACGGCCCTTTTGCTGCTGTGTACTGGGGAGAGAAGGAGGGGTAGAGGAGCCAGAACAGTGGTGAGACTAGGCGGAGCGTACGCACCAAAGAAACGTTGGAAGAAGCACTAGAATTTGGCAGTTACTTGAATGTGAGAAGTAGAGGGGAGAAACAAATGGAAGGCCGTGCTTAAGTTCAGAGTGGTCTATTGGGAGAATGTTTAGATAGTGAGGAGATTAGAATGGTAGGTTTTGAAAATTTGATGAAGAACCCGTGTTTTGTGAGATGGGATCCTGAGCTGTCTCTGATGTTCAAGAATGAGGGACGGTTGGTGGCCCTGCGGCCCAAGGGGAAGAGCACTAGTCTGGGGTTAGCCCTGGCCCCCTGGACTGTCTTTACCTGCTTTTTACTTAGTTTTCTTAGGGATCAGAGCATACCCTCTAAGTTCCTTCTCATGGCGATTTCCAGTGTGTCCAGTTTTATAAACCTATCAAGTGATTATGTTGATGGACTGTCCATCTCTGTTTCGTAGGAGAGATGTTTATGAAGCAGCCAGAAAAGCCTGCATGGGTTTGCATGGAAGGCGAGGATCGGGTCTCCTAGAGGGCGCAGCTGAAGTGCTGGGGAGTGAATGCGGTTGTAGGGGCAGAGAGTGTGGTGTGAGCCAGGGGTGACCCGTCACGCATGGGGTATCCGAACAAGGAAGTGAGTGGAAGTGAGGAAGACATAAAGTAATCATACAACCGGAGAGGGCCCTGAGGATGTCACTCTGGCTTGCGGCACTGGCACTGGCTGGCTGATCCTGAAGTTTTTAAAAAAACAAACACACACAAACGAAGAGGCCATCTCCAGAAGCCTCTTACGTGGCCCTTTGTTTTCAGCTTACTTCTTCCTGTTCTGTGTCTGGTTCTGTGCATTGTTATTCTCTCCCCTTGCTGCTTTGGAAGGTGGTATATCTGGTTTCCTCACATAGGTGCCAAGACAGGTTTGGATTTGAATACAGACCCGAATCCACATTTCTGGTTCAGTACAGCAGCTCCTGGCGTCTTAGTTCCGCAGTCAGTGCAGGTGTTTACTTTAGAGGGAGTTTGTTGCTTCTGCTGAAACCAGGGCGAGTGAATAGCCATAATGGTGGAACTGTCTGAGGATGAGGACCGTCAGCAATTTGGTATGAATTATTCACTATTAGTACTTCTTGAACATCTGTCCCAGGACTTGGGGAAGGGCTGGCTGTTGGCAGGGGAGGAGAGTCTCCAGTGAGAGATGAGAAAGGACCCGGACGCTCTCTTACTCTTGCTCATAGCTTCTGTCTCTGTTGTTGGAGGGGCTCGCGAGTTGCTCTTTCTAAAGTATTTTTCCTGCCAGAGAAACTATTTCAATAACACGGGTTTTTCTGTTCTAACGCTTTGGAGAAGAAAAATGAAAAGCGTGTTTTTCATCACAGGTACCTTGTTTCTCTCTCGTTCGTTCATTTGCTATGAATTTACTGTATATTTTGGGAGAGGACCCAGTATTTATAAAATATCTTAGATGCTGTGGGATGGAGAATGTGGCTTCAGCAAAGTCACTAAAGAGATATTTATTAGGGGCGCCTGGGTGGCTCAGGGGGTTAAGCCTCTGCCCTCAGCTCAGGTCATGATCCCAGGACCCTGCTCTCTGCTCAGCAGAGAGCCTGCTTCTCTCTCTCTCTGCCTACTTGTGATCTCTGTCTATCAAATAAATAAATAAATAAAATCTTTAAAAAATTTTAAAAAAAGGATCTATATTAGTGGTATATCACTGTAGTGTCCAAAAGTCATATAGACATACGGTGCCCTTAAAGTCCTTCTGAATCTATTGATTTTTAGGCCTGGGTTATTTTCTTGTATTCAGTATAAATATGAGCAACAATGGAAAGATTTTTAATACCAGTTTAAAAAATAGTCTTAAGAAGGTAGAAGTTAGAAAATGATTCTCATTGTGGTATTTTGGTGGGCAGTGTTTTAGAGGTAATTTAATAGTAATGTGTGTGCGAATATGTGTGTGTAATGCTTTGAAGTTCTGAGTGGCCTCTTAGAAGGTGACATTTTTCAAACAAATGTCATCTCTCCCAGTAGGATTGGCAAGTCCTGGTTGTTGGGGAATCATGCAGTATTCACTCAGCAAATGTGTGCAGAAGCAGTGCATAGGTGCTGCTCTCTGTGCTGGGGGACAGCAGCCGTCGGTCATGTACAGGACCCTGGCCTCTGCTGCTCTTGGATGTTGTGATGGGAAAGAATGCGTTGGACTCGATGTGGCCTTTTCAGTGTCTGGGGAGCTTTACAGGTTACAGTTTTAATAGTCTCCCTTAGTTTTCTCATATATTGTTTTTTAATGTTTTCTCTCTTAGAGCTTCTCTAGCTAGTGTGAATATTTTCTGAAATGCAGATTACATTGCATTACTGGTCAGGATAAATATGCAAGAAATGCTCATTTTCTCTGAAATTCTTGCACCAGGACGAAGCATTTAGCTCATTCATATGGATACATAGATGTTTTCCTTTTCCCCTGGACCCGAGAGAATGTGGCAGTCCTGGCCTGTGCTTGTCACTTCCCAAACTGGCTGCTTTCTGGAAGGCTGGTCTGTCTGGATCCACATTCACTTCATGTGTGCTTGGGTTTGCCGCCACTTTTAGTTCTGCTGTGACTGGTAGCTGTTTCCTGACCTTGCCCTTTCGTTGGTTTCCATTGAGCATTGATTACACACAATGGAGTTTAAGCATTAGCCTGTACTGTACTTAAGAGACCACGGGCAACTTTGACCTTTGACTAAAATTCGTGTTTGTCTATACATGTATTCATTTTCTTACTCTTCTCTGAAGAGCCTTTAGGCTCTTATGGGAGGAATGGTGTGTTATGTTTGCAATACGCACGGTCACTTGTTTGTAAAATGGAAGTTGGAGGAAGATGTAAGTCAGAAACTTGCCCTGTAAGAATCACTTTTTGATCTTTGTTGAAAAATATTTGAGGTTTGTTTTCCTGACTAAGCTCTTCATTAACCTGTTTAAGTTATAAAGGAATCTAAATTTAAATATTAATTAATGGGCTGTGGCATTTCATATTCTCTTTCTTCCTCCTCCTTTGTGAGGTGAACACAATGTTCTTGATGATTTTCCTGATGGACTATAGGACAGTCTTATTTATTGACCTATTTTTTTTAGACCTAGAAGACCTCAAAAAAATGTGTTCCTTTTTCTGCACAGTGTACATTCCCATCAGTTAATATAAAATCACTGTATTTTTGGCATTGATTTAGCAATTCACGCAAAATAGTGGAATTGTAGATTTTTGTAGATTTTGAGTCAATAGAAGAAAAACTGTATAATCATTAAATTTGTTCAAAAGGGAGTGGGCTGCATTACAGAGTATATATTTCCTATACCTGAGGAAGAGGGTGCCTTTGTTAGATGTAATTCAGGGCACTCATTCAGGGAGCTGAAGTAGTTGAATAAGACCCCATCTGCTTCTATGATGTGATAATTCTGTAAGTTGGTCAGTTCAGTGAGTTTTCCTTAGGTCCGTTTATCAGATTTCACTAAAGTCCAACAGAATCATCAAACAAAATCCTCTTCCTTTTTTTTTTTTTTTAAATTACAAAATCCTCCTTCTAATAAGTGAACAAAAACAATTTTGTTCTTATGTCTTGGAGTGTAATTTATAAGCCTCTTGAGGCTAAAGCTACTTAGGAAGTGCAGGGAGCGAGCAGATTCCTAGGGGAGTGACTGTCCATCTTGAGAGTGCAGAAGCCATGCATTGTGGATGGGACAGAACATCTCCATGGTTCAGTAGGTCCAAATCTGGGTCCAGAAACATGGGTGGGTGATCCAGAGGTTACCAAGGGATAGATAGTGTAGAAGAGGTGCTACATCTAAGAGCAGGAAGATACCTGCAAGATCACCTGATCCAAATCTCTCATTTTACAGATAAAGATGCCGGGCCTCACAGGCAAAAAGGACAAATAGCACCCACAGAATAACCCAAGGGATTAGTGCCAGAGCTGTGGGTCCCAACTGTGTGGGAACCTTTCAAGTGCTTCCCTTGAGACTTTCTTAGTTAGCTGTTTTGAATACAGATAGGTACTATTTGGGACTTAAGTTAAATCTAAATAACAAAGCCATCTTGAGGACGTCTTATGAAAAGGAATGGAACAACTTGAGACTTTTAAACGTTCTGATTCTTGTTGAAATTACTCATGCAGGCTATCTTGTGTTTCCAAAGCAACATTTGTTTTGTTTTATTTTTCCTTTTCTCTTTAAGAACAGAGTAAGCAAAACTACTTCTGAAAGCACTTAACTAGCCTTTGGACTTGGTGCTAAGGGTTCCCGGTATTGTCCAGCAGACATGAAAATCCAGCTTCAGAGTGTCAGCGGAGGCTACTAATTAAGGAAATTGGCCTTAACCGTCAGTAGGAGAATGACCCTCCCTCCCTAAGCCACTATTAAAGTAGTCTTTCTTCCTTTCTCAACAAAACAAGTAAAGTATATTGATGGCAGTTGTCAAATTGGAAAGCAAGATTTACCTTGGATATATACCAGTTCATATATATCCCCTAGTGGGCATTCAAGAACTGATTGTAAATGCATTATAATTCCTACAGAACTTTAGAGTCTTTTAATAGTGAACATTTCTATTTGAAATGTACATATAAATGGTTACTCTTTTTTGGTCTTGTTTTGTTTTTAAAAGTTAATAAAAAGTAAGTTTGTCAGGGGGTTATTTTTTTGGTCATCACAGTCTTTACTCCATGTGTTTTTAAGACGCATTTTTATTTTTTAAAAAGAATCTTGAGTATTTACAGTGTGTAACACTTGGAGATCTATTTGGGATGTAAAATGGGTAATTTTAGATCCGTATAATTAAGTGGGTTCAATTTTTAGTCAGTTTAATTTTCTATACTGTTTCTCTGTAGATCAATCCAAACTTTGAAAGAGTTCCAAAGTTCAACAAGATTTACTCTATTTCGATTTAAATAAATAGGCTTATGGTTCAACACATTTTTCTGCTTCAAGTGAAAAATGTTTAACTGTTAAATTATCAATTAAAATACTAGTTTTTATCTCTGTGACTTTTTTACAAGATATAATAAGCAAGGTAATTTAAAGTTACCTAATGTAGTTTTAAATTACTGCACTAGAAATGTGCTTTATGCACTTGATTAGCTTATGGAAAAATTGAAATGCTGCAATAATTGTAAATTACAATATGTAATACTCAAACCTCTCTCTGTACTAAGCACTCCTAACAAATTGAAACACTTTAGCAACATTAAATCATTCATGGGGTACATATGAACAGAAACTTAATATTATTCTTCAGTTTTTTTATTACAAGATTTTTAAATTTATGAAGTAACCACATCTAATTTCTTAAAAATGTTACTGCCAGTTCACTTTCTCTGTTTCCTGTCATTAGAATAAGAAAAGTGCTACTAAGAAAATAATAATTAGAAAATCTAGGATGTTGTACTCGAATTTTCTTATTTCCACTTAAGAAGTATCAAGTCCGAGAAGCGTCTTTGGGTGCGTGCTCGGTAGCGATGCTCGGCGTCCTCTGTCTTCTGTGATATGTGCATGTCTTTTGTCACCCACAATCATGTTCCTGCTCGTGAGCATGCACTATTGGAAGTGAACTGTGCGCTTTGCTGCAGGTCAGCTTTCATGGACAATTAGTGTCGTAACAGGACTTTGGTCACAAGTTGTCTCAAGTGTTTACCATGAAGACCTCATCTTGTGGTCGAGCAGCACTGTTCTGGGAGCTTTATCTTCTGTGAAGCGTTTCATGTTAGCCTTTTCTTTGAGACAAGTCAGACAGCCGCTCCTTTTTCCAAGCCTGGCATCATTTTTTGCAAGAAGCCTTAGGCCCTTCACATTTACTGGGTATTTTTTTCTCTCTCTACTCATCTTGTTTGCTCTTGTCCCCTCTCGGTAACTGTCAGAGCCCACATCGGTTTATTCTTCTGACAAGAATGGAAAGTGCTGTCTTCCTGCTGTTTGGCTCTGTGTCAGTATCGACAAGTCGCGCGTGTTTGACGCCGCGTGAGGTGACTGGTTCCAGCAGTCTGCAGAAACCAACCAATAAATCTTCAGCGTCACTCCACGTCTTGCCACTTGATTGCTCTTTTTACCCTAATCTCACTGTGGAAACAAACACTGCAAAACAAGGTACCCCCTAATCCCTCTCCAAAAACACTGCGCATGCAATTCTGCAGGTCCTCGCAAGGGTAGATCCCACACCTCTGCTGGGCTCCCAAAGTCACCCGGATAGACCTGTGAAAAACCTATGTAGTTTCAGTGTTTTCCAGTTTTATTTGACCTGTCTTTGGCTTTTTGTTTTGGAAAGTTGTTTCTATGCATGGTTCCAGGTTTAAAACAAAAATGATCTTTAGGACAGTAGTGTTTTTTCGATAGGCACTCAATCTCTTATAGGTGTCTTTAATTTAAAAAGAGACTGCATTTCATTGGTATTTTTAGATATTTGAGAATTATATTTTTAGGCACCAGGAAATTAACTGAATGTCCTCATCTGGGAGACAATGAAAGTACACACACACTCACAGTTATGTGTCGATGTGTATGATGTGTATAAATATATAAAAACATTGATCATATAATTATGTATATATTTACCTTTGTAGTACTCCTCCCAAGTAAATTTTCTGTATTTAAAACCAGTAATTCCTTAGCAGGTAGAGATTTCCGTTTATAAAATGTCCTTGGATTGACTCAAGGAAGGAATTCAAGGAAGCCATGACTTCCTATGTCCCAGCTTGACATGTGCAAACGGGGGTGACATTTAGATCTGCCGTTTGAGTTTAGGAGTCTTAGTGAAATGATTTGTCTCAATATCATTATTTTCTTTTTTTTGGGTAACTTCTAAGATACTATAGATTTATTTTCTTTCTAGCACAGGAATGGTCTTTTTTTTCTCTCATAAATTTTCATAAGTGAGTGTTGAATATATTGTCCTTCACATGTTGGCCAGGTCCAGCAATAGGACATTAGTTGATATGAAATTAACATTTCTGTTTAGCAACTAGCAACCACAGAGGTATTTTCCTTTAAACCTTATTGTAAATTTTAAAAACAACCGCATTAAGGGGGAATGCTGTAGATTTTTTAATCATCTGGCTTTCTTGTGATTCACCAGTCCTTAATTTAAATTGGTAGTTGCTTTTGAGTCCCACTTTATATATTCCGAGGCTTTATGTTGTACAGTATGTGTAGAATATTTTCTGAGACCTATTATATTTTTGTAGCATGCCTACTAACTAATGCAATTACGATGGGCCAGTGGGCCTCATCGTAGTTTAGTAAATATACTCGCTCTAAAATGGATATGTGCTAAAGGAAAAGATAATTCATTTCAGTTGTGAGAACTGTAAGCCATGATAAATGATTTTCCTTTACAAAATTCCCCATCTCTGAGACAGTATTAGTTTTTACTTTAATTACCGGCTGCCGTAATGTTTCCTATCCATAACTGTCGACAGAATAGACTGCTCCCGAGCAGAGGGTATGGCCTGTTTACTCAACCGTTGCGAAGAGTGCCCAAGTTCTACCAAGTCTGAGCTGCTGCGCAGGAGAGTGTCCTTCATTTAAATATTTAAATATTAATGTTTAATTGTATAGGCAGAAAATTTCAATGTCATTTTAAGGATACGCAACTTTACCCAAGAGTCTTTGTCCATTATAAACTTTAGGGCCTTGTCTTGCATCTTCACGTCATTTGAAGAGATGAAACTTTGCGGCCATATTGGAAAGTTTGAGTGTTTTCATCCTTTAATTTTCTTTTTTCCCCGCATTTTAAAAACAACAACAGAAGAGCTGTTGTCAAGGGTGGCTCTCTCAAAAATGGCTTAGTTGACATTAGCTGAAAATGAGCAGAACGACACTAACTACTAATTGATTACAGTAATTACCAGTCTTTGGCTAGTTTGTATTGGCAAACTCTATGTACTCCTGGAATAAATGTGAACTTGCAGAATGCAAGGAAAAGGTCACTCTCATTTGCATGATAGGCTTCATTAGAATATGCTAAGGACGAGACCTAGTGTTTTATGACTTCAGGTGATAAATAGCTACCATATTACTCTGCTAGATGAAAGCATGTTTCAGTCACCTTAATTTACATGCTCTCTCTCTCTCTCTTTTTTTAATTCCAAGAAAAATCTTTTAGGTTATGGCGAGAGAGGAGCTTATTGTGTTTTGGACTGAATTATTTTATGTGTATCTGTGCTTTTTGAATATAGCAGAGTCTTGTAGGTAGAATTATTTTGAAGGCTACTTTTAAAGGCAAGATTAGAATAATTATAAAGCTTTTTCTACATTAGATCTTCTAGTGTTACAACTTTTGTCAGTCATAAAGGAAAATGGTTTTTTAGTGGTTGTTTGAATAAAATATAGGTTAACTTGTTGGAGCTTTAATTTTAGATTTTAGCTTACAGTCTTTAGTATGCAGTAGACTTATTACCTAGTGAGCTTTATTGAATCCTAGAATACATTGATTTTTACTTTAAAATAATGCAATTTCATCACTTCATTAATTTTTTCCTCTTAACATTTATGCTTAATTAGTACTATTTCTGCACTAAGATTTTTTAAAATATAAAGTATAGTACTGCTGTTCTTATAATGCCCATTTTTACTGAATGCCAGGACACACAGGGTGCCTTTGTCAGTTGTTTCGGTGGCATTTGTTTATTGTAAAAGTTGTGGAGATTTTGTAGAAATACAGATAATTCCCCGCAACCTGTATTTTTAAAGTTAAGAATTATGTTTCCCATTATACAAATGTTCTCACTTATGGTCTCTGATCATATAGTGATGGCTCCTATTAGCTGTCATTATCCTTATATTCTCATTACGAGAGAAAAATACTCTTGGCTCCTAAAAGTATCTTTATAAGAAGTATCAGCTCCTAATTAGCAGTGACTATAATCTGTTGGAACACAGGGTTAACACTTCCTAGATATGTTGCTATTATGAAGTTTCTTCATCCTTGAGAAGCTATCGCTGCTAGTAAAACTATGTAGAGAATGAAAAAGTGGACAGTTTTTTCTTTTATCAAATGTGGTTTTGTAATAAAATTGTACAATGAGCTTGCACAAGCTTTTTAAAATATCATTGCTGCCACTGAATAGGTCTGTAATTTATTTATTCAGGAATGTTGGAGGCATTTTTGATTTATTTGTTTTTAGAGAAGTTTTGTTAAGCGAGATAATGAGCAGAGCTGGTGTTAATCATTTACTGTGCAACTCTAAAGAATGAAAATTTTGCATATCTTTAGCACTGTTGGGGGAAATAAATTCACTCAATGCTAATGGTCTGTTGGTATAATTTTAAAAAATACTATCTTACTCTGGAGAAATGCAATATACTCTTGTGTTTTGCTAAAAGCTAAACTAATCAATATGTAATTATACATTTATATGTACATATGTATTAAGCAATCATGATTATTTGTTATCTGTAGAGATGAAAAATTAATTTGTTGTTGGTTAGTGCCATAGGTGACTACTGTACTTTCTCATGTATAGCCTCAGGCATACTTTTCCAACAAAGAACCACAGGTGTGTGGGGCCGTGCGTGCCTGCACGGGTGTTCAGACGCACACACATGTGTAGTACATAGGAGATTTGTTGTGGTTGTTATAATTTGGAGTAATTACTGATTTTTAAATTCTTGGAGTAGTACATAGTCTAGATTTAAAATAATCCTAGTAAAAGTAATGATGGGCATTTATAATATTAATTATGCATGATAGGGAATCCTGTCCTATGCATTGTTATATTTGAGAGCGTTTAGATATCTGTTTAAGAAACGCATGGTGGTTTTCTAACACATAAAGATGAATTTATTTCAAAATCTCTTAACTGGATTTTATATTGAATTTTATGATGGCTGGATTTCCTTAAAAAACAAGTTGAAATTATGAAGATAAGTGTTACATAGTACAATAGAAAACTGAAGTTTGAATATGGGTTAAAAATCAGTTATTATGCTATGGTAACCATGTCTTAAATGGAATGTCTTTTTTAATGTTCACTCTTTGATTTGACATGGTTTCCTTTCAGTTCTTTCTATATGAGTAGAACAGTGCAGAATTCTTACTGTCTGCGTGAATGCTGGAAGGTGAATCCTGGAGTTTCTAAACCCATTTTCGGGTATTTCATAGAAGTTATTAGTTATTATAAGGAGATTTGAAAAGATATATGAACTCAAGTGAAGTAAAATAGCTGATACCAAGTTATAATTTAAAAGAACCTCATATTTGCGTGGCACTTTTTACATGAAAATATTAATAAATTACTAGAATTTTGATACATCCATAAGTTAGCTGAATTGTGAGATCTATTTTTCTGTAATTTTGCTACATGGCATAGGGTTCGTTGTATTTATTTAGACTTAACTACAGACTAAATAAAAATCATATACGATGTTTAGTTATATTAACTCTATTAATTAATGATAGTTTGTTCTGGCCCTGGTATCATAAAGCCTTTTGTGCATTTCAGTGAGATTAGTGAAAAGTCACACCTACTTACTATTAAATGGAAAGCATTTTTCTATCTCCGTGTCTGGAGCTGCCTACTTCTTATTTCTTTAGTATCAGGTAAGTTTTTTTTCTCGTCACAAAGTGCATATGACTTCTCTGATGAGTATTTTCTGTTGCTAAAGTGCTCCTATCCCTGCAGCTATGGCACGCACCAGATGATTGGCGTGAATATTTGAACTTAGGATTGTCTAGGAGGGAATGCTTAGAACTTTTCCTGCTTCCTTGGTAATGTCTCCACCCATTCCTCAGCATGCGCCCCTGCACTCCAGGTGGGAGCTGGCAGGGAAGAGGGAGAAAGGGGTAGAACCAGATCATTGATGAAGTACCGAGACCTCTGAGCTCCAGGTATTAGTGGGTTAGCAGTTAGAAAGCATGCACCGAAGCACATGTCTCTTTTGGCAGCAACTGAAAAGTAGGTACGTTCTGAAACAGGTGTCTTCCTTTCCGAAAATGTCCTGACATTTGGACTCTGCCTTTATTTAAAAGCTCATCTCTAGCTTAACTTAGTGGGAGAACATGCTTCGGACCACTCCTTTTCAGTCTGGGTTAATATTCCGGGGAGGAAGAACATGATTGTAAGACTACTCACTGAACTTAATTAACTCCAAAAATACACTCTGAAGGAGGACTCACACCAATTATAAAACTTTATAAGAGACTCCAACATGTTTTAGTTTTCTAGGATCAAAAAACCACACATGCTTATTTAAAAATAAAAATGAAAAAAGTAGAATGTGAAGGATTAAAAGAAATAAGCTATTATGATATTCTAAACATTGAATTATTTTATTATTTTTAAAAAGATTTTATTTATTTCTTTGACATGCACACACACAGCACAAGCAGGAGAGCAGCAGGCAGAGGCAGAGGGAGGGTTAGAAGCAGACGCAGACTCCTGCTGAGCAGAGTCAGGTTTGGGGCCACCCCAGGACCCTGGGATCATGACCTGATCTGAAGACAGATGCTTAACTGACTGAGCCACCCAAGCACTGCCACACCCCCTCGCCCCCGCACATGGAATTAAAGGAAATTCTGTACATAAAAAAATATGTATGATGCCTAGAATGTCATTAAGGACTTTATTGTTTATTTGTTGTTTGTTTATTTAATTTTGTATTATGATACTTTTTATAGAGCTTCACTTTAGAACATATCATAAATATTCTGGGCAAAATAAGAAATATGGTAGATTAGCTTCCTTTGGATGCTCTGTCAAACTACCACATACTTGGTGGTTTAAACAACAGAAATTCATTTTCTTGCAGTTTTCGAGGTCATAAGGCAGACTTGGCATCACTGGGCTAAAAAATCAAGATGCGGGCAGGGCCGCATTTTCTCTGTGGCTGTTGGCAGCCCTCCGCTGTGTCCTCCTTGTGTCAGTCCCCACTTCCCTGGTTCTTGCTGTGTCTTCTTTTATCTGTCACGTCTCCCTATGCCTCTGTAGAAGGACACTTGTGATTGCCCTTAGGGCCCTCCCTGATAACCCAAGTGAATCTTCCCAATTTAGATCCCTCATCTCATAACATCAGCAACCCTCCTCCCCCTTTTAAATTGGCTAACATTTTCAGGTTCCAGGAAGTAGGACCAGATATTTGGGGACGATCCCTCTGCACTCTAGGATGTGTATGTACATTTCCTTTAGGCCTTGCCCATCAGCCATTTCTCCTTCGCAGTGGTCAGTCCAAAGCATTAAGACAGTACCTTATAAGCTTGTCTCTCTCACATGTGTAGGGAATAGTAAACATTGAATCAAGGACAGCTTCCGCAGTGCCTGTGTCCATCTGTACTGTGGAGTTCAAGGCTAAGGGATAGCAGTTTGGGAGAAGGACTTTTGGGAAATGGACTTAGGTACTCCGCTTGTATTGATGTCATGCTGCTTCTTCAGCACAGACAGGTCTTTAGATTTCGCTCTTGGGAGGTGAGTCGTTCCTGGAGCCGACTCCGTAACATGGTCTCCTCTCCCCAGTACCGGTGCAGGAGTTGTAACCCAGCGACGTCGCTTTTGGCTGTTCTTCCGTTGTGCAAATGTGATAACTGCTGGGATTTGTCCGTCAGGTCCTTGCCAGTCTGTCACTGTCACTCATTGTCCTGGGGAAAGTTGGCAGAGAACCAGCGTCTTTTCTCACTATTAGTAGATGACACGCAGCTTCATCATAGAAAGTTTGAGATCATCATTGGTCAGGTGATGTAAAAGAGTGGCTGTACAGGAGGTGGTTTAAGAGAGCCACTCAGTCGATGATGTGTAAGATTTTAGGCATTTAAATCCATTGTAAAAAGTAGAAGTAGGTAAATCATTAAGACCTTTTCTACCATCATACTTGGAAAACTTTGTATGCTCTCCTGTACATATATATTTGCATAAATGTATATTCATGTATGCATATATGTAAATTTTCATGCATATGTAAATGTGCATGTTTACAGATGCACATTCATGATTCGAGTGGTTATATAACTACCTCTAATTAGCATAAAACAGCCTTATGATTTAATTAGAGTGACTGTTTAGGATAAGGATGTAATGAAAGATACCAGTTACCTAAATCATTTTACTATAACCTCTTTGAATGTTGGTGAAAGGGTGGTCTCTGTCAAATCTCAAACCAGGTACACCCAAAACCAAGAATTTTTAAAGCATTTAAGGGCCATTGTAGGGGTAGCTTTATTACCATAGGAAGGAAACAAACTCTTTACTCTGCATCCTCATGAATCAACCTTTTAATTATAACTTGACTTCCCATGTGGGCTTTATAATAGACGATAGAACATGCTAATCAGTCAAATACAAGCATTATGGTTTAGTGTGTGTGTGTGTATGTGTGAGATATTTATCTAAATATAACAGTGTCCTGATTAATTCATATTCAAACATTTTTTTAATCATTTGATCAGATCTAAATATAGTCTGAAATCACATTATTGGGACCCCAGAGTTGAGAAGTTCTTGGACTTGAGATTTTCTCTGACATTGACTTTATCTTTAAAATCAGTAATTCCTAACTGGTTTTCATCCAAAGTATATTCCATGTATATTCCGTGTCTAACCTGTATGTGTGAAATGCTAGCAATATCTCTCGGTTGTCAAATAAATACACCTTCGTCTGTGTAACAATGGGCAGTGGCCCTGGCATGAAAACAGCCTCCCCAGTATCCGTGATGAGGACTATGAGCAGGTTGGAGGTGCTGTTTAGACTCTGCTGCTTTCTGAGCAAAGCACCGAGCGGGGTTGCACAGAATTAGGAGTGAGAACCCGGACAGAGGACAGGTTTTAGAAGGAGAGGCAGTGTAGTTCTTGTCTGGAATTCTGCACCTGGTGGGAAAGCTGAGATGACAAAGAATTCCCGAAGTCCTTTAATTGTAGGTTACACTGGGGTGGTTCTTTCTGCAGTCAGAGGGCTCTGCTTTTTTATTTTTCACCTCTATCTGTAGTTTTTCTAGCAGAGAAGAACGTTGGAAGACCTTATTTATTTTTAAAATAGTTCAAAAGAAATGAGAATATTCACAGAAAACATGTTTTTTACGAAGATACTGTTGTGTAAGGCAATTCTGTCTTTCCTCCTTACTGTAATATTTGAAAGGACATACTTTCCTCCGTGCAAAGATAATACCACTTAGAAATTAGCAGTCTGAAAGAACTGTGAAATACTTGTCCTTCCTCAGTGTGGAGTGAAAATAATTTACTGAGAGATGAGACCAGTACCTTAATTAGGTAGAGATGCATGAAATTGCTGACTTTGACTGCGTTTTTCCTATAAAAACCACAGTTTTATTTAGTTCAACCTAATATTGTTTTTAGAGCTAGACTGGTTCATGTTTTGTTCTATCTTGAATACCTATTGACACAGTGCTCAACTGCACTCGGGGCTGCTTTGTTCAAAGTCAAGTCAGAAGTCAAAAATGAAAGTAGCCTTCTTTTTGGTGGACCCGTTTTTTCTTTTGTTTCTTCCTCATTTAGTTCATAGTGTCTTGCAGATTTTCCTACTGAAGTCACAGAGAAGCTTCATTTCTGCTGTCTTAGTGTCTTGTCTAGTGTCCCCTGTTTCTATCTTGTAAGTGCTGTGGTCAGGATAAAAAATACTGTGGTTACAGTGTATATGCTATGTCTTCAATATAGCTAATATTTGAACTTAGAGTAATTACAGACATCGAGGTCAGTTAGGGTCTTTATTTTAATTGTTCAGAAAATGGATAAGGAATCCGTCAAGTAAGGAAACCGAGATGGGTGGGTAGAAGAGAGACGCAGGGGATGTGGAGGGGAGACTTGCTAACCGAGGGCCTAAGTGTGGCTTGCTGTGGTGATGGTTGACTTTAGATTTGTGATTTGGACACTTAGCCAGAAAGTGGTGTTTTATTAACCAAGATAGAGAACACTGGAGAGAAGGAGCGAGTCACAGGGAGTAGGGATTGCAGGGTGAGGGAGAGTTTTTGGGCCAAATTCACAATGTCACAATGACCATCAAGCGTTTGGGGTGGAGAGCCGTAGTAGGCAGCTGGGAATCAGAGTTAAGAGCTAGAAAGATGGATTCAGGCTTCAGATATGTTTGTTTGTTTAAGAATCATTCTGTGTGTGGAACTATGGAAGTGATATCACCAGACAGAGTAACTATATTAAAAAATGAGAGCACATATATTTTTTTTTCTTTCTCATACTCAATGAGAAGGAACATGAATGCGTTTGGTCAGGATTTATGCTGTCATATCAGGTGTTTGTGTGCATGTGTGAGTGTGAGTGTGTGTGTGTGTGTTTGTGTGTATACAAGACATCCCAATTCTTGTTTAATGGTTTGGTTCATCTTTAGTTAAAAAGTGTAAGATAATATGATACTATGAAGCTTTCATATTTATAATATAGGCGATTCTGAGTTCTTAAATTACTAAATCAGATAAGGACTGTTTTAAGGTTTATTTGAAGTATATAATATTCCCTTCTAGGATAGGTAGTGATAAAATCCTAATGAGTTGTCACTGTTTTAAGATCTCTGAAGTTCCCTAATTGGTATTCGTACAGGTACTTTTAATGGAAATAACCTCTTGCAATCTAAAATGTTGTGAAAGAAATTTTACTACACTACTCCTGCCTTTATCTGGAACATTTTGCTTTTTTTGATATTTATATATTATGTCTGTTGCCTCTAAGAGAATAGGTATATTATGATTTATTACCTGCTTCCTGTTTATAAGGTACATGTTTTTTGTATTTTAACATTTTTTAAATTGTGATGTGTTGTGTTTCAAGTTAATTGGGGCATTAATTTGATGTTTTTCCACCTTTGGAAAAGATGTTAGCAAATCAATTGTATATCTCAAAATCAATACTCAGAATCAGAATCAAGTAAATACTATACACTAAATTATCATAATGCACTACCCCAGGCATTTACTATTGTCATGGGGCACTTTGATTAGTTGATTCCAATTTTGGCTCTTCAGTTATTTTATAGTACTGAGTTTAGTGTTTAACCTCTGGCTGGAGACACTGATTTCCCTGACCTTCAGGCAATAGATTAACACTGAGAATTTATTAATGAACTCATTATTCCTCTAACAGTCCTCTGTCTCTTTGTCACCTTCTTAGGGAAATGATCTTCCAATTGTTCTGTGCTGACTTCCCCTTCTGAAGCTGGGAATTTCAGGGTTTCTGGGAGTTGGATTCATCTTTGGATTTCCAGCATAGCCTGGTAAAGCGGCATGTGCTACATGTAGGCGTGGAGGTGATCGGGAGGTGGGATCCCGGCCTTTAGCCTGCCCCAGAGTCTAGCACCAGCTGTTCTTTGGGGGAATCCAGGACTCCTGTGGACTCTCTTGATCACCACCTCCATCATCGACCCAGTGAATTCTGTAGCTCATTTGGATGCTTTTCTTTTTAAATAGCATGAGAGTGTTGGAAGGGATATCCAGAAAAATTTACTTGCATTTATTATGCTTTTAGACTGTTGAATTAAGATATTAATTAGAGAATATTTGGAAATTTAAGAAAATCTTAAGCAAAAATTTTAGTATAATATTACCACATTGCAATAATCATGGTGAATTCTTAGTTGTGTATCTATAGCTATTATTTTGTCTGCATTTATGTCTGACCAGAAATGAAAAACACTCATTTTTTCCAAATAGTTCTAAAATGTTTCTCTGTAGTTCTCTTTAACTAAAACACCAGATACTGATATATTCCTTATAGTAGCTTTCTAACTTCACTTGTCTTTCTTTTTTTTCTTTTTTGGTTTGAATAATAGGTTTAAATCAAGGTCCTTCCAAAAAAATCAGTCTGTCAGGAGAATATAGGTTTATGTTTGGCTTGGTTTCTCTTTCATTAAAGCTAGCTATGCTTATTTATAATTCAAAAAAAACACACAACAACTATGTGTCTACATTTTTATGACTACGTTGCACAAAAGAAAATAACTATACTATTTCTTTCATAGAAATATAGCAATAGGAGTTATTATGACTATTTGTAGAGTATTGAAGTCTGTCTCAATGGATTTACGTGAGTGTGACTTTTCCTGATTTAAGAATGTGCATTCAAGTTATTGCTGTACTCTAAAGTTCTTGAGTGATTGGAAAATGTTGATTTTCTTATCACAGAGTACCAAATGAATATGAGGGCTCAATTTCTTCTTTTGATGGAATTGCAGTTTTACTTTGTATCTACTTCTTTTAATCTAAAAATTGGAACAAAAGTTGTGTTCTGGATCCCCATGGTTCTACTAGGCAAATAGTAAGAAGGTACTGCTCCTGGGATGCATCCACAGATGCCATCGTAACTGCATTATTATCACCATCTTAAGGCTTGGTGTTGGAGGGTTAAATGCTAGGTTTCTGCTTGTGAAAGTAGATGTGGGCATCATAAAGGACTGGCAGGATTTGTTTACTGAAGAAGTACTATCTTTTTAATTTTGGAGTTTGGGCTCAAGCGGAATTTTGAGGAAAAGTGTAGTATGTAGAATTTATTTTATTATTATTATTATTATTTTTACTCTCCTGTGTTGCTGGTGTTTTAATATAAATTACTGCTTGACTTGCTGTTACAGTCCTTTTTTCTCAGTTTCCTGGGCCAATCTCCTCAACTGCCCCTGCCTTTTAGCATGTGGTCGTCTTCTGTGTGACAGGCTGCTGGCCATGACTGTCCTGCAGAGCAGTGGAGGAACTCCGTCCTCCCAAGTGTGGAGACCACGGTTGGGTCAGACCACACACAGCGGTGTGGATTGCAGCCCTCCTGTCTCTTTGGATGTTCAGTACTCTGTCTGGAGTGGGAAGAAGTTATTTCTTCCCAAAGGTTCAAATAAAGTTTTAGATAACATTTACTAACACTTTAAATAAATTTGACTATAGCTATGTTGCCTATTGTTTTTGAATGTATTTAATTTTTGAGTAATGGAAATGTAGTTACTATTCTTGTTTGTAGACATACAGGTTTTTATAGGAGAGAAATGAGAATGTGGATACAACCAGAGCACTTGGAAGCTGATAGATTTAATATAGAAGTTTTTGCTGCAGTAGAAACTATGTAAAAAGCAAAATTTGTGTCTAGGAATCAGGAAAAATTGGAAACAACCCAAATGTCTATTTATTACCATGATATAATCATGGTAATATCATGGTAAAAAAAGTTTACCATTTTTTTGGAAAAGTTAAAAAATAAGCCAATATAGTAAAATAAGCAATATAGTATTTATTATATAATTTTATACTATAAAACATATTGTTACATTACAATGGTATAATATAATCTTTATTAAATTATATAAAGGATATGGACATATGTTGTAAAACTACAAAATCAAGTGAAGGAATGACAGAAGTATTCAACATATATGTATTTTCAGAGAGTAGGCAGTCAGATTTAGGGTAGATCTCACAGATACTCTTCTCCATACTTCCGTTATTTACATGTGTTCATTGCTCAATTTAAAGTATTATATAAAGAAAACATTTCTTAAGTTCAGATTTAAAAAAGGCAATACAATAATTGGTTACTTTGTTACCTTGGTGTGTCCAGGCTGCTGTAGCTGAGTAGCAGAGCCTGGGTGATTGCTCACAGCGCTGGAGGCTGCAGGTCCAAGGTCCGAGCACCTGCTCATTTGGTGTTTGGTGAAAGCCGGCTTCTTGGTTCATAGACTGTTTTCTTCCTATGCTTCTGGCATAAGGGGTGAGGCAGTTCCTGTGGGCCGGGTTATTTTTTTTTTTCTATAAGGGCACTAATCCCATTCACGAGGGCCACACCCTCATGACCAGTTACCTCCCAGCCGCCACAGGTACCAATTCTGTGAGGGTTAGACTTCAGCATGTGAGTTTGGGGAGGACACAAACATTCAGTCTGTAACACTTTTGGAGAATCATAAATGGACACCCAGGAGGTGAATGAAAAAAAACTCATCTAGGATTATATGACTAATTATGTCTTTTTGGATACTGGTAAGTTATTTTAATGGTGTTATGGAAAAATAAACTATTATATGGAAATTTGTCTGATTTTGACAAAAGGAACTCAAAATTGCTAACTTCCTATTAGCCAATAGAAAATTACTGTTGATTTACAGGATAGTTGTCAACATCAGATATAATAAAGGATATAGGCAACACTGTAAGATTTAAGTGCTGTTAAAATATAACATCTTTCCTATTCCAGTGTTCTTTGCAAACAGAATTATTTGATACTGTGGATCGTGTACAGGGTCGTTTTTGCATTAGTTACTTCAACACACTTTCTCCATCAGTTCCTTTGAAAAAACAGCCAGTTTTAAGGAAGAGCAATTACATATAAGTCAGCATTTAGAGTAGTCAGGTGTCAGTTTTGCCTGGTTCAGGAAACGAGTCTGTGGTTCGGTGTCCCCTCCCGTACCTCGCCGCCTGGCTCCATCCCTTTGCTCGGGTTCCCGCTCCAGAGAAGGCTGGAGCTCGGCCAGCTCCACTGTGCACGACTGTGCACGAGCAGCTCGGTACCTGTGTGTGTTTAGCAGTTGGTGTATCACTGCAGCTGAAGTATGTAACGCATTTCTTGTTCACATCCATTTCTAGTCTTTCTTCATTCACGTAGTGGATACTTCATCTTGCACAGAGAGACATAGCATTAGTGATTGAATATTCACCCACTGAAACAGAAAACACCACCCTGACTTCATTAGAGGCACGTGGCATTCACTCACTTACTGATGGGAATTTCATAGCATTCTTCATACAGACTCAGTTCATATTTTGAAGAATATTTGCCTGAAAAGGGGACAGTGTGTGAAATTGGGTAAATTATTTTTTCATATTTACTTGATTGATAAGAGGTTAAATGTCATAAAGTACAACCACTGAGTACTGTTTTATTTGTAAAGTTAAGTTCCACAGACTGTAAGATTGGCCTTTTATTGGATTGCCGAAGAAAAGTATCTGGGCTTAATAAATTAAAAACAAGTGATTCAGCCTTATATACCTGGCACGTGTATAGTACGCCATGGTACTCCTAGTCAGTTGTAAATGCACTTAAAATGCAAGCATCTCTTCTCATGATAATTTTTTATTATCCTTATTTTTAAAAAATTACCTGTTTGACTTAAAAGTGAAATGATGTGAAGATTAGTTTTTGCTGATTTGTAAATTTATGACACATTCTTTTTTATTAATAACTTAAAAAAATTTTTGTATTTAGGTAAGCCGCTCGAAAATGTTTCTAAGAAAGTTTTGTATGTGGAAACATCTGGTTTGTCAACTTACGTAGTGGAAAATCATTGTCTTTGTACTGTTTGGTGATACAGAGCACATGACAAGCACCGAGTTTGGTCCTCATTCGGCAACACAAAGTCCAGAACAGTGTTCATGCTTGTGAATATGAGTTAAATTCGTGTTATCTTTTAAGTGGAACATCAGTATTTTGAAAATTAATAATGAATGGGAGTTTCATAGTGGGACTGAGAAAAGTAGACTACATATCTACTTTGAGCAGGAAGTAACCTGAAAGAAGTCAATTCTATATTTATATACAAACATGTATTTGTAGGGAGAATTTTGGATAAGTTTAAGTAACACTTAATGGCTGCCACATCGCGTAGTTTGTCAGGTGTGCTGGCTGAGACGCCCTCAAAGAAATATGTAATCTGGTTTTTAGGCATTAGAAAATTAAATATTACTTGGTGATGTTGGAGTATTTTCAAAATACTACCAGTGTGCATGTGTATGTAAATGAAGATATGTTGAAATATTTAAATGCTGAAAAGAGTTTCTTTTTCTAGGTTGAACTATTATTATCTGACATGAGTCAGTGTTTATAAATTGATTTTCAGTAATTTTTACACAGTAAGTTTTGAGATTGGGTCACTTTGTTTTAATGTCACTAAAATTTTAAATTCACCTCAAAGTTCTTCCCTCCATAAATAGTGAACGCTTTGATGATTTCTGTGTATGTTTGGCCAGCAACTATCAGAAAAAGCTTGTAAAGTCTTTTGGTATTTAAGACGTCATTATTTGACGACATCCTTCTTAGCATCAAAATTATACGTGGCAGATTTAGCCTGAAATCAGCTGATGTATCATTGTTGTATTTTGTTTATTAAAAACATTAAAAGCAACTAATGGATTTTTTGTTTAAAATAGTACATATCGATACAAAGAAGGTTTTGATTCCATTTTTGTTTTTATCCGTTTTTACTTTAAAGGCAAAAGAAGAAAACTTGGCCCTATGGCTTTCAATCTATAGAAAATGAAAGGAATTTTAATTTTACGGCAGTAGTCCTGAGCAGTACATTGGGTTTTCTGTAATAACATGTACCATTAAGAACCTTCCTTGTGGCGGTGTCTTGCGATCTTTACATTGCACTAAGGAGTAAAGAACGTTATGAAGCATGAGAATTTCTGGGCATTTTTACCTGTTGTGGCCCCGTGGTGTCAAAGTCCCGTGCAGTCACTCTGGCACTAGCTGACAGACACAGACAGCCCTGGTGTCACCGTGTATTATCCCCTTGTGTACTGGGAAGCGCTCCCGAAGCCGGCCCGTGTCGCAGAGTCCTAGATGAGGTCTTCATGGGTGCTGGCCATAAAAAGTTCATCAAAGTAATGAGGCGAAGAGAGAGCCTGGTGCTCAGGGGCAGAGCTCAGCACCAAGGCGTGTGAACCGGCTCCAGCTGTGACAATAAAACAGCAGGTGGCTGCTGTCATTAGGGGTGGCAGATGAGGCAGGGGACTAACAGGCAGCCCGCAGTACCCTCATTTGTTAGCCATCGCCACTGTACCATGCAAAATAGCTTCCATCTCAGTCAGTTTTCCTTCGCGGAATATTCTACCGGGCCGTCAGCCTAGCCGGGCTCGCGCGTGCACGCCTCTCCTGCCCCTCGGGGCAGCCTGGCCGACCTTAGCTCCGTTTCCCTTCCCTTCTCCTGCCCCCCTTCACGCCCCCTCTCCTTCTGGACCAGGAAGCTCTGCTCTAGCGGTCCTTGTGGACTGTGGCCTGCGTCATCCCAGCGGTGTGCCCCGGCCTTTTCAGATCACGGTGCCGTCTTTGCTCATGGCCTGTGTTGTTGGTGGGAAGGGTGTGGACTCTGTAGATGAGGACAGAAGCTCACTGCCGGGCCTTTGTCCTACTGTCCTTGCATCCCTTGGGAAGAATGTCCAGCTGCAGAGAGAGAAATGGAAGAAATGAAGCGGGGATGTCTGATGGTTTCGCAGCTGTGGTGTTTGAGGTGCTGTCCTGCGTGTTGCAGAACTATTCTTTTAGGATTAATTTTCACTTAAAAGTCAAGAGTAGTGCTGTTGTGATCATAAGTGGCTCCATGAACCTTTCAGCAGATTGTTGTGGTTGAAAGTCAACCACAGTAAGCATAAGTCTTAATATTTATTGGGGGATTAAAAGTCCAAATAATAAAAACCATTAGTTTTTCCTTAAATACTGTAGGGAAAGAAAATTAAATTAGTATGAGAATAAGGAATTGGAGAAATAAGGCCTCTTATTCCCATCTCTACAAATTAAATGAGTATGAAATTCTGTCGCCTCTCTATTGCAATTTTCTGAAGCAAAACAGAGGCCAAAATTCATCAAGTAAAGTAAAATATTGTTAATATATGATCAGCTCTCTGTCTATTGAGAGAAGAAAGACAACACTTTAACCTTTGAAGAGTACATTCATGGTGTTTTGTGACATGCGTATTGCTCCTACATTTGTTGGAAGAAGTTTTTAAGTTTATGTTTGTTTGTTTGTTTTTGCTTGTGCCCCTGTGCACATTTGGATTCTTTTTTAAATTTCGTAGGATCGTTTCCGTCCCTAACATGGTGCACGTGTTGCTCCATGTCGGTCAACAGAAGCAAGACTGTGTTGCTGCTGTGCTCTGTGTTCTTTCCATGTGTCTCTGTCATTCTCTGAGCATTTTCTTCTTTCTGGCAGAGCCCGATAACCCAGCCCCTAGGGTCATGTGGTTTGTTGATTTATTCTGTTAGTACCATATATTATATTTATTGATTTCTGTCTGTTTAGCCAAACTTGTATTCTTCGATAAATCCTTTTTGGTAAACATACTTAATTTCCACACTTTGCTGGTTTTCAGTTTGTTAGTATTTTGTTGGAAGCAATTCTTTCATGTTCATAAAGGATTATGTCTTTGTCTTACTTTTGTCTCAGAGTCCTACTGGACTCGCAGATTCTGTTGGGAAGTGTTTGAGTAAATTCCTTTTCTGTTTTTGGAGGAGTTGTAAAGGACTTGTTTTAATTCTTTTTTAAATGTTTGCTAGAATTCACTGGTGGAGTCATCGAAACCTGAACTTTCCTTGTCCAGATTTTTTAAAGTAAGTAATTCAGTTTCTTTCCTTGTAATGATGGGTCTATTCGGATCACTTAATTTCTTTTTCCCAGTGTTCCATGTTTGTTCTTTCTAGGCGTTTGTCCTTTTTAGCTAGTGTGTCTAATTTGATGGCACACATTTGTTCATGGTATTTCTTTTTATTCCCTTTTCCTGTGTAAGATCAATAGTAATGTTCCCCTTTTCATTCCTAACCTAATCATTTGAGCCTTTCTTACCCCCCCATGGTTTAAACTGATGGTTTGTCAGTTTTGATGATCTTTTCAAAGAACTAACTTTTGATTTTGTTGATTTTGGCTATTTTTCTATTTCATTATTTATGCTCTTGTTTTTATTTTCTTCTGTTTGCTTGTATTGGGTTATGGTTTTTTTTTTTTTTTCCTTTTTTTTTTTTTTTTTAAACTTTCTTAACATGAGTAGTTAGGTCGTTGATTTGAGACTTTCTTCTTTTGAAATACAGATGTTTAGAGCTATAAATTTTTCTCTCCCTACTGCCTTAGCTGTTTCCCATAACTTTTGGTATATTCTGTTTTTGTTTCCATTCATCTCAAAGTGTTTTCAACTTTATTTAGTTATTTATTCTAAGGATCCATTTATTTACTTACTGGTATGTTATTTAATTTCCACATATTTGTTAATTTCCCAAATTTCCCTTTTTATAGAATTCTAGTGTCATTACATGTGGATAAAGGAAATTAAAGTACTCTGTGTTTGATTTCACTCCTGGCAGAAGTATGGAGCCTTGTTTTATGTCCTAATATACGGTCACTCCTGGGGAGTGTGCAGTGTACACTTGAGATTGTTTTTATGGGACATGTTGTATGGACATTTGTTCTGGTTAATTTATGTATTTTCTTGAGTTTTCTCTTTCCCCTTTTTATCCTCTACCTAATTGTTTTCATTATTGAAAATGGGATGTAATGTCCTCAATTCATATTTCTGAATTTTTCTTCTTTGCCTTCAGTTCTTTCAGTTTTCACTTGATGTAGTTCAGGGCTCTCGGGTTAGGGCCTTATAGATTTATAATAATCTTGCCTTACTGATGGATTGACCTTTTCAGCATAAAACATCCTTTTCTAATCTCCAGTAACAATCAGTGTGTTAAACTTTGTTTTGTCTGGTTAGTAGAATAACTGTTGCAACCCCTTTAGGTTAATGAGCTCATGGTGTATTTTTTCTGTCCTTCTGCTTTCAACCCATTTGAATCTTTGAACTTAATTTTTGTCGGTTTTGAGAAGATATAGCTGGATCATGTTACGAAAACCTGTTTTGTCAGTCTCTGACTTTTGGTTGGAGCATTGCCCACTGATATTTCATGTGATTACTGGTACGATACAGCTAACATCTGCCATTTTGCTGTTTGATTTCTATGTGTCCTTAATTCATTTTTTTCTTCTATTTCACTGTTACTACTTTGTGCTACGTATTTTGTTTACCTTTTAAAGTTGCTTTTTTGATTCACACATACATGTAATGCATATGTATGTGTACATACACCTAAGGACATAGATGTTAATTATGACTATATTAATTACATTGTTATAATTAATTATAGTATAATGTATCTTTTATGTAATTATTACCCAGGGATGACAATTAATATTTCAAGATATAACACTCTAGCTTCGATGACTACAGACTTCATTTTGATACTTCATTTGATGCTTTGCTCCTATATAGCTCCATTTCCTTCTCCCTACATTGTGTTACTTTCATTCAGATTACATTTTTATGCTTGTGTGTTGATAAATACAGATTTATAATTATTGCATTATGCAGCTGTCTTTTAATCAAAGAGAAAAAAAGAATTATAAAAAGGAGAAATATGTGTACTCTCTGTTATTGGTCTTTGCAGTTATCTTTACCAGTGGTTTTCGTTTCTTCATATGGAATTGAATTTCTGTTTACTGTTCTTTAATTTCAGCCTGAGGTAGTAACTTTAGAATTGTGGTACAGTTCTGCTAATGGTGAGTTCTTGTGCTTTTGGTAACCTGGATGTATCTTTATTTTCTTCTTTTTTTATTTATATATTTTTGCTGATACAGAATTCTTTATTGACATTCATTCATTTTCTTTTTCCTGTACTTCGAATGTGTTATCCCACTGCCTTCTGAATTGGATAGTTTCAACGTGAAGTCTGCTGACAGTCTTACTGAGCATACCTTGAAATGGAAGAACAGCTTTTCTGTTAGTTTTTGGATCCTTTCCTTCTGTTTGGCTCTGTTGTGTCTAGGTATGGGTTTCTTTGAATTTATCCTACTTGGTGTTTGTTGAGGTTCTTGGATGTGCAGAATGATCATTGGTAAAATTTCTAGCCATTATTCCTTGAATGTTTTCCCTGTTCCTTTCTTCTTAGAAAGGAACTCCCTGTCCTCTTTCTTTTAGAAATCCCACCATGAATATTTTGGTACATTTGATGGTGCCCGATGGTTCTTGGAGGTTTTTCCTCTTTCTTCCCCCTCCCTTCTTCTCCTGCTCATCCTCCTCTTCCTCCTCTACTTTGTGTTCACCTTCTTGATGCTCACTGATACTGACCTTCTGCAGTTTGTATCTGCTATTCAGCCCCTGCGGTGAATCTTTCATTCTGTCACTTTATTTTTAACTGTAGAATTGTATGTATCTATGTATGTGTGTGTGGTGTGTGTGTGTGTGTGTGTATTGAATATTCTCTTTTTTGATGTGTTTGATGATTCATAATCCTCTTCCCTTTATTTGTATGCATATTTTTATTTTTTATTGATTTTTTCAAGATTTATTTATTATTTGAGAGAAAGAGCATGAGCAGGAGGGACAGAGAGAAAGGGGAAGAGAATCTGAAGCACACTCCATGCTGATGTGGGGCTTGATCTCACAACCCTAAGATTATGACCTGAGCTGAAATCAAGAGTTAGATGCTTAACTGACTGTGCCACCTAGTTCCCCCTTTCATTGTATATATTAATATTAGTTGATTTACTTTTTGTCTAGTAACTCCGTCTTCTGGGATTTCTTAGAAATATTTTCTGTTGACTGTGTTTTTCCCTTCATTTATACAGTATTTTTCTGTTACTTTGCGTATCTCCATTTTTATATATGTGTTGGTTGCTAACTAAACATTTTATTTTATATTATTTTATTTTAAGATTTTATTTATTTATTTGACAGAGTGAGAGAGATGACAAGTAGGCAGAGAGGCAGGCAGAGAGAGAGGGGGAAGTAGGCTTCCCGCTGAGCAGAGAGCCTGATGTGGGGCTCGATCCCAAGACCCTGAAACCATGAACTGAACCTAAGGCAGAGGCTTAACCCAGTGAGCTACCCAGGCACCTCAGTAACTAGGTGTTTTAAATAGTGTAATGGGACCACTCTGGAAGTCAGATCCCCTCCCTCAGGGTGTGTTGTTGTTGTTTATTTTTGTTACTGATCGTTCAGTGATTTTGCTAAACTAATTCTTAATAGATGTACTCTTTGTCATGTGTGGCCATTGAAGTGATTGTGGAGTCACCTTGCTGGTCAGACAGAGGTTTCCTTAAAGGCCTTAATCGTAGTTCTCCAGCATTTGTCAAGGGGCTCTCTTCTGTTGTGGGATGTTTTCAGTGCACCAGCAGGCAGGTGTCCTCTCTGACTTGACTTCCGCCTGTGCTTATGGAAAGGTTTTGTGTTAGCCAGAGATGAGAGGTGGTAATAGTACCTTCTCAGGCCTTTCCCTGGCATATACTCAGTCCTGTTCATGTGTATGGCCTTTTACATGTGAGAAGTATGTTCAAGTTTTTCTAAGCTCCCTATGTATATTTCATCCTCCAGTTTTTCCTCCTAAAGAAGTTGTGTTGGTTAACATCTTGGTAGTGTAAAATGGTATCACTCTCAAGCGACTGTGATCTTCAGCTTGTTGGTACAGCATTTCCCTGTGTCCCCTCTCGCCTGAAGTTTGCTCAGGCGATGCATTCCTCACAAAGACTGGGTTGTGAGTCCGGTCCAGTAAAGACAAGCCCTGAGAATAGATCTTGTCAGTTAGTGGAACATCTCTGATAATTGGGCTTTTGGGGAATTCTAAACCTGTTTACCCCTCTCATGGCTGCTAGGCTGCAGGGTTTCTTCATGGCTATCATACTTGTGATTCTCTTGGTTCCCGAGGGTCTCAGGGCTCTATGGCCATGGGCATGGGACTGGGACCAGTTAAAACACCACAGAGCTCACTGTCCTTAACAATATCCAGACTTTTTAATGAATATACATTCCTTATAGTGTGTTAGATTAACTTTCAGAGTTCTTAAAAAGTTGAATTTTTCCATATCCTCATTGCTTTTAGGGAGAAGGTATTTGGAGGTCTTGTCTTTACCTTTCTGGAAGTCTCTCAAATCATTTGCTGATTATATGTGTATTCGGAAGCTTCTGAAAACTTCATTAGGCCTTTCAGTACATTACTACCCAATTATTTGTGTTGAAATAAAAATTATTTTAAATGATTTCTCTCTCTCTCTCTCTCTTTTTAAAGATTTTACTTATTTGAAAGAGAGAGAGAGAAAGCTCGGTCACATGCACTGGGAAGCTGGGGGAGCTGCAGAGGGAGAAGCAGCCTTCCTGCCCAGTGGTGAGCTGGACGCGGCGGGAGATTTGATCCCAGGACCCCGAGGTCATGACCCGAGCTGAAGGCAGACAGTTAACCAACTGAGCCACCCAGGAGCCCCTTAAATTATTTTCTCTTTATTTTAGTTGACATTTATTAGAGTGGTATATTGAACTTTTCAATTTTTGTATTTTAATAGGTTATTTAATATATCAACTTAATTTAATATTGGGACATTAATATAATTACCAGGCATTATAAATTATTTACTGTAAAGTTAATAGGTTCGATGGGATGATAAAAACATACACATGTTGTGCTACCTCTTTAGAACTGAAAAAAAAATCTTTTTTTTTTTTTAACTTGTGTAAAGTGGTTATATATTTTTTCCTTGTAGATCCAATATTATTGGTTTGGGCTTTTCCAATACCCCTTAGCAGTTTTTTGTTCATAGGATTTTCTCAGAAATTATTTATTAATTGGTTTGAATACAACAAGATATAAAATTTACATTGTACAAAGACATTTTTGAGTAGTACTTACGTGGAAGAGCTTGCCAGTAGTATTTGCTTGTCATATGTTGCCCACAAATACGTGTTCTCCCCTTTAATGTAATGTAGACTGTAACATATCAAGCCTATAAACTTAGATCTTAAACTTTCCCATCCTCTGCCGTTCAGGCTGGTTGCCACTGGTATTATTTGTAACTTCAGGAAGCAGCTGAATGCTTTTTGTGATTGTGATTTTAAGGTTTTGTGAAATTCACATTCATTTCTTGAACTTAACTACAGTATTACTGTGTTGTTTTTAACCTATCTGTACATTGTACATTTGCAGATACATACCTTTACAAATCCTGCTATATACAAATCATACACCAGTATATAAATGATACTAAGTAAAATAGGAAACCCCAAAACCGTGTTTTCATCAAATTGTGCTGTGTCTATTCTTTTTTGTGTAGAGCTTTTCCAAACTTCAAATTGCTGCTCTTTGTTTAGAATGGCTCTCCTTTATCATAGTATGAGACAGTTCCAGTTCCTGAAGTGCCACAGAAGCCGCTTACTCATAGTGTGCATTGAGTGTGTGTGTGTGTGTGTGTGTGTGTGTGTGTGTGTGTGTATTTATTTATTTATTTATTTCCCCCTAAACCTCAGGCTTCTCTTCGCAGTTGCTGGCATTCTCTCCGTCGTTCCTGCAGTAGGATGTCTGCTGTGCGTCCTGGCCGCACAGCCTCCGTCTTGAGGTCTTGAGGTGTAGCTGAACCAAGAGCGGCCGCGTGTGCGCTGCACCAGTTTGCCTTGTTCTCCGGGACTTAGAAACTCCCCCAAGTTTTTCCAAGTCAGAGAGCCATAGAGGCAATGAAAGGGGGAAGAAGAAGGACTAACAGTAAAAAATGTGGTTCTGAGGAGTACATAAGGGCTGAAATACTCACGTTTTTGGACTTGTTCATGAATGTATCCTATGAAATTCACTTCTTTTAAAATGTCATCTTTAACATGACCTAAAGAAAAAAAAAAAACAATGCATTTAAAATACGCAATTTGATAAGTTCTGGAAGATAAACCCACGTGTCTATTTCTATGCGAGGAACACCTCAAAAAAGATAATGGACTTTTCCAGGACTGCTGAAGGTCCCTGTTTTCCTCTGCAGCCCTTAATTCTAGCCCCTCCCTCCCACCCCCCTGGCGGCCAGCAGTGGGCCTCCCGCCCCTGGTGCTCAGCGTGCATCTGCTACAACTTGGTGTGGGGGAATGGTAGTTTTTTGTCCCTTGTTCAGGCCCTTTTGTCAGCAGAGCTGTTTTCATATTTCTTCAGTGTTGCTTTGTGTATTGATGGATGATCTCTTTCTGTTGCTGAGTAGAATTAACATTTTTTCTTTATCCACTTACTTATCCATTTCCCTTCTGATGGCCATCTGAGTTATGTCCAGTTTCTGGGTATTTAAAATTATGCTGTTAAGACTATTTATATCCTAGTTTTTGTATGGAAAAGCCTTTGATTTTTCTTGGGTCAGTACCTATGAGTGGACTGGCTTGAGGTTATTATAGGTGTGTGTTTCCCAGAGTATTAGGAGCAGCTTATATTCCCATCAGGAGTGAGTTACTGTTCTTTTGTTGTACGTACTTGCCCAACATTTGGTGGTGTCAGTTTGTTAATTTTAGCCATTCCCTTTAGATAAGTAGAGGTGTCTCACTCTGGTTCTAGTTTGTGTTGCTCTGATGATAGTCAGCATCTTCTAGTGAGCTTGTTTTGGCATCCACATTTTTTTTCTTTGTTGAAGAATCTATCGAAATCTTTTACCCTTAATAAATTTTTTTCCTCCTCATTTTTAGGTTTGAGGGTTTAAAAAAACATTTTCTAGCTATAAGTTCTTTATCAAATATGTGTTATGCAGGTATTTTTTTGCTACTCTGTGACTTTATTTTCTTTAAAGGAGAATTTTTATATGTTGATATTGTTAAACTTATATTATTTGTTCATTTATGTGTCCTTTTTTGTTGTAATATCCAGGAAGTCTTTTCTCTCAAGATCACAAAAATTTTCTCTTACATTTTTTTTTAAAGTTTTTATTTATTTATTTGACAGAGAGAGATCACAAGTAGGCAGAGAGGCAAGCAGAGATAGAGAGGGAAGCAGGCTCCCTGCCGAGCAGAGAGCCCGATGCGGGGCTCGATCCCAAGACCCCGAGATCATGACCTGAGCCGAAGGCAGCGGCCCAACCCACTGAGCCACCCAGGCACCCCTCTCTTACATTTTCTTAAAGAAGAGGTATAGTCTTAGGTTTTACATTTAGGCCTAAAATTGATTTTGAGGTAATTTTTATAAATGGTGAAAAGTATAAGCTGAAGATAATAACCATTTCTTTTGGTCTTTGTTCTTCACTTGTATTTTGTCTGTAAATCTCCCATCTTTCTTACTTTCGGTACTGTGGACATAATGTCTTTTTTCTGTCTACATTTAAGGTTTTTTCTTCATCATTGGTTTTCTTTATATTTTGCTTCAATTATAGTTTATTGGGCTTTTTGTGTCTGTGGGTTCATTGTTTTCCTCAAATTTGGGAAATTTTTGGCTGCTATTCAGTTACTTCCTCCTCCACTGCATTTTGGGCATTTCAGTTATGTTACTTGAAATTGACAGCTAATTCTGTTTTCAGTTTTACAAATTTTCTTTCTGTGCTCTTATTTTAATTTTTTAAATTTTGATTTCTTTATGCTCACTATTTTATGTATAAATCTATCATTAATTTCATCTAAGTGAATTTATTTCTTCTAATTTTTAATCTCTAAATGTTTGCTTTGGGTCTTTTTTCTATCTTCCATCTTTCTACTTAAGGTTTTGGTCATTTGGCATGTATCATAGTGAGTATTTTGATATCCTTATGTGCTGATCTTAATATCTTGTCTGTTCTGCATTTAGTGGATTAAGATCTGTCCTTATTATTATGGGTCCTATTTTCCTACTTCTTTTAAGATTGGTAATTTTTCATTTTTTTCCTGGACATTGTAAATTTTACTTTGTTGCTCCTACTTTTTTTTTATGTTAGTAAATATTCTTGAGCTTTGTTCTGGATTGTAGTTAATTCATTTGGAAGAAGTTTGATATTTTGTGTATCACTTTTGTGCAGAATCGGAATAGCGCTTAGACTGTGGCTACTCTGTGTTGCCGAGGTGGGCCTTTCTGTATGCCCCTTTCTGTATGCATGAGTCATCAGGTTCTCAAGGCCCTGGGTGAGCACTGATGACTACTGTTTCCTCTAATGTCTTCTCTCTTTTCTTGACCACATCATTGTGAAGTTTCTTCAGATGTGCAACTTGATCGGTAACTGAGTCCATGCTCCCTACACACACTCTGCTGATCTCGATGTGCAACTTGATCGGTAACTAAGTCCATGCTCCCTACACACTCTCTGCTGATCTCGACTTCTCGCTGTGTATGTAGGTGTCTCCTCTCAGTTACTCTGTCCCGTGAATTCCCGCTGCTGGTCGTCACGTTGTCTCAGTTGGTCTCCGCTCATCTGATGAGTTCTTGCTCTTGGGTCTGCTCATCTCCAGCCGCATTTTCCCACCCTTTTCCACTGTCGGAGAACTGTCTCTCTGAGTTCACTTTCTTTGCCTGATGTTCCATGTCCTAATAATTATTATTTCACATATGTTGTTTATTTTTTTGGTGGTTTTGGGTGTGAAGGGTCGATCCCTGTCACTCCACTTGGTGAATTCTGAATCAATCAGCTATTTAGAACCAGTGACATATGTACACATGTGTATAGATATATGTGTGTGTATGAATGTATTTATTCATTCCAGTTTACATATATATGTATCTGTGTGTATGTTCGCATGTGTATGTATATGTACATGTATGTGTTTGTACTGAACAAAGCTAAGTGATTTGTTACATGGATTTGGCCTTACACAACTGTGGGGTCATTTTCAACCAGTCTCTGTAAGGTGTTTCATTGCTTTTGATGTTGGAACTTGAAATCTGTCTATAGGGCAGTCAGGCAGTTGAGAAGTGAGAAGGATGCAAAGTGGGGGGAGTATTGAGTAGGGGAACCCACAAACAAACCGGGGCTGCTGAGGAGAGACCAAATCCCTTCGATGTTTTCATATGCCTGACATTGATGAGAGACATGGGTTTATGCAAAAGCTACTATTCTTCATTAGTTGCCCACACCTACTCTGTTGGTCCAGCAGTCAGAGAAGGCGACGGAGGACTGCCAGGTCACGGAGAGTGGTGTTTGTTGTTGCTTCCTGACAGATGACCCAGGAGGTCGATTACAACACAAGGAGCATTGCTTCACCTCTGCCTCCTCTGTGTCCTACCAGAATTTCTCTTATGGCCTCTCCTAACTGGGTACATCCCAGCAATGGAATTCTGGGGAATGTGGTTTGATCTAGCCATGTTGTCCTAGTGCAGGGTGCCAGCCTCGTTCCCTTGGCCAGCTTTGCTCTCATGCACATTGTCTTTATCTGCACTTAATTTCTAATGAAAGACAGAAAGAGTGCTCTGCTTCTGTCTAATGTGCTACACGGTTCAGTCTGCGGCCTACAGCGTGTCTACCTATTTCCTGAGTGGGATAGACAACCTGTTTTTGTTGTGAGGATATTCTTTCTTTTTCTAATTCACCTTCCTCTTGCTATCTATAACTTAAATAACTTTGTTAACACATCTTATTTTAGATGATAAGGGAATTTAAAAGGGGAAAGAAAATAATCCTGACTTTATTATTATTATAAAATTTCTTGAGTGTTTCTTATTTCAGTTGGTTCGCTCAGTTTATTATAAATTGTTACAGGGAAGTAATTCAGCCAGAACTCTTATTAATTGACACTTCTGTATCTCTCCAATGCAGCCATAATTGATGATGATGATTATCTCCCTGAAGCACTGCATGTTTTTGATATGCCTACTGAATCATTAAATAAAGATTAAATTCTGTTCTATAAAATTTTATTATTAAATGTCTTCTATTGTGTTCTAATTTTTTTGCATAATTGTGTTCCACAAAAGATATTTATCTTAACTATATGTAAACCTTGATACAAGATACAGATTACCCCTTGTCTGTACGAATCTATCTCATAATGGTGTGTTCATGCCAAATTAGTTCAAAAGTAGATTGTATCATTTTAAAATCTCAGCTTTGGGCTCTTATTTATAAATAGCCCAATATGTGTTGGTTTCCTGTGTACATAGCAAATATCCATAGCCAGTTTCAATTAATTTTCACACAAATTCCAACTTCAATATTCTTGTTTACCAAATAATATTTTAAAAGCAATAGATTAAAAATCACCGTTCTTCCCCCAAATTTCCATGAAATCAGGAGTGCCTTTACTGAGTCTTGGAAATAGTGGTGTTGGATAGCTCAGCACCGTGTACTGGCAGGTTCTCTACTGGAGATTACCGAAGAGTGTGTCTTTGGGAAGTAGGCGATCTCGGATGGAGCTTTGGTCTTCTGTCTTCTAGCTCCCCTGGACTTGGCCATTCATCCCTTGCAGACACAGTTGAAATGAGGGGCTGGTCACCAGTTCCATACTGACATCCACTGCATTTCATGTTGCTGTGTCATAGATTAACATAAAATATCATGGAAGAAATTTGAAGACAAATTACATATAAAAGTGGAAATCCTTGTTTGGGGGATTTATTGGTTGGTGTTTTATTCCTTGACATAAACATACTCATGTATTCTAGCTTCTGCACATTTAATCAATAAGGACGATACCAGAATTATATGGTAGGGTAAGAAGAGACTCTTAATGTATTAATAGCAATCATTTATTGAGGCTTTAATATTTTTTTGCAATATCTTGACACTTGAGTTTAGGCTTCTATCTGCCATATATAGATAGGTTTTCCTCTAACCATTGCTAGCTGTAATTCCATTATACCCCAGTTTTCTTCCTTGGAAATTGAGGTTAGTAATACTTCGTATCTGAGAAATCCATGTAAACACTCTCTGCTCTGCTTGACGTACAGTGTTCTTGTCAACAAAATGGTAAACTGTGTTAGTGTGTAATTTTTAATACCTGTATGGGCCTGTGAGGAGTGTCTTCCTATCCTGGAAAGTTGGGGCTGAGACTCAGAGAGTCTTCTTAATCAGTGCAAAGCTGAGCGCGTGTGCTGAGTTCTGGGGAGGGATCTTGTTTTTCCTCATTGCCCTAAAGTCACTGGAGAGTTGCTGAGGGCTCTGTGGGCTCCCGCCATTCTGGTCAGCCTGGCCACACTGCCTGTCACACAGTCTTCAGCACCAGGCTGAGATGGTGTCCTCCTCTGTCAGGCCCTGGCCGGACGCAGCCCCCTGACGTGTGTGTCTCAGGCCTTGCTCTGCGCTGTCTCCCAGGGCACTGTGTGTTCTTTAATTTCTGTTGACCCTATTAACACTTTCCAGTGTGACGATGATACCTAACAGTTACAGAGGCTTACCGTTTTGTTTTGCCGCCTTCAGAAGAGTTGAGAGGTAGCTCCAGGCAAAGGATTCCTGTTCAGATCCTTGGGAGAGTTTTCAGTAAGTGTGGCTTCTGGTCCGTCTTCCTGCCCCAGGCAGCCTGCCTTCCTCCCTCCCTCCCTGTAGCCATCCTGGACCCACGTAGCATGGTTTGTTCTGATTCCCTTCTAGTTATCCTTTCACTGGTTATGACAGTCCTCGTCCTATCGCTTGTCAGTAGTACAGTTGTAGTCTTTTTTTTTTTTTTTTAAGATTTTATTTATTTGTTTGACAGAGAGAGAGATCACAAGTAGGCAGAGTGACAGGCAGAGAGAGAGAGAGAGGGGGGAAGCAAGCTCCCCACTGAGCAGAGAGCCCGACGTGGGGCTCGATCCCAGGACCCTGAGATCATGACCTGAGCCGAAGGCAGAGGCTTTAACCCACTGAGCCACCCAGGCACCCCCAGTTTTAGTCTTTTAAGTAATGTCGATATGGGTAGCATCAGTTGGTCCTGCCTGTCACTGCTGTGAACTGAGCCAGGGCCCTTGTCTGTCTTCCTTGCAGAGCCTAGAGCAGGCCCAGGGTTTTAACTCTCAATTTCAGCACTTTTTTTCTATGATACTCTGTGTTGTTTCATAAACTTGGAAATAACATACCCTTTGTCTTTGAGTTCCTTATTTTGGCAGGGGGATTTTTAGTTAAGAAACAAAAAGTAATGCCACAGACGTATGAAATAAGGAATAATAAGTGAATTATAATTTATAAGACGGAGAGAAGCAGCACTGAAGATTCCGCACTCAGGGGCAGCGTGTGGGCCTCCCTCAGCCCGGGTCCGGTGCTGACTGCTGCTCGCGGGCTGGGCCGTTTTGGGGGAGTCGGCTTGCAGTCTGTGTGTCACAGGTTATCATTGTCAGCTGGCTTGGGAAGCGGTTAGGTTGGATAAGTTGTATGTGGGTAACTCATACTGGATAAGTTGTATGTAGGCACTGAGAACAGAGCTTGGTGATTTCCATCCCCACACATAGAACAGAAGCGCCCTAATAGGCGATTGCTCTTGTTACTGTTAAGAATGTGATTGGGATGCCTGGGTGGCTCAGTTCCTTAAGTGTCTGACTTTAGCTCAGGTCATGATCGCAGGGTCCTGGGATGGAGTTCCGTGTCCTGCTTCCTGCTCAGCGGGGAGCCTCCTTCTCCCTCTACTTGTCGCTCCTCTTGCTTGTGCTCCCTCTGGCTCTCTGACAAATAAATAAAATCTTATTACTGAAAAAATGTGGTTAATATAGGAAAGTCTGTAATTAAGGTCTTTGGAAAGGTGTAATATGTATAATTCTGACAATACTAATAGTATATTCTTATAGGAGGCCTTATTAAGCGACAGTGCAATTAACCCTTGAGAAGGAGGAGTGCTGACTCTCTGGGTGTCTGTCCTTCCTCCCTTGTGGAGCGCGGGAAAGGCCATGGCGTGCACGTGTGAGTTTGTGTGCAGGTTTGGGCACTACCTTGCAATGTCTTGGAGGAACATTTTGGTTTGCTGTAGCTAAGCCTGCATTATGTGTAAGAGCTCACTGCTTCTTTGTTGCACACAGAACTCTTACTTTCAGGAGATGTGTGACACTTAGAGTTTTTGGTTTTTGTGAATAAACCAAAATTTTTGTTTTTTCAGGAAAACAATTATAATTTTGTTTTGTTTTGTTTTGTTTTTTCAGGAAAACAATTATAATTTTTTTAAGAAGATTTTTATTCATTTTAGAGAGCATGTGAGTGGGGAGGGACACTGGTGGGGGGAGAGGGAGAAAAAAAACCTGAAACAGACTCCACACTGAGCATGGAACCCGACTTAGGGCTGGACCCCACAACCTCAAATGATTGCCCCTCCCACGCGCCCCCAGTAATTATACTTGAGTATTAAAGGGTTCTCAGTAATTTTAAATTTGGGGATGTCGATAATTTGTTTTAATTTATTTATGTACAATTACAAGGGTACATTCCAAATGTGGAAGTTTGGGGTTCTGTGCGATGATTATAACCAAGAGGGCATTTGGTGTGTTGAGATACTTAAGCCATGAAGGACATAATTGGTTTGGCGTAACAATTAATGATTTGGTAAAAGAGTTTGAGGAATTTTCAAGTGTTACTTAACACCCATTAACTTCTGAATTTTGGAGTAAACAATCTTGTATGATTGTAGATTTCCCCCTCTATTTTCCATGTAAAGTTTTGGACAGATTTGAATTTCTTTGAGAAACTTCAGTTTTTTTCTGTGTTCATCTAAGTTAATATGCGAATGAATAGGACAGAGAAGTGGATGGAAAATGTTCTTCTGTGAAGTCATGTTTCCAACAACATAAATGGAGACCTGTTCACAAATATGTTTAGGGAGGTATGTTACATATATCATTTCCTATGTTATGTGAATGAAATTTTCGTACTTCATTTAGATGTTGTTTTATTTTGTGCAGCATATTTTACATTTTAACAAGAACCATAGCACGATCTTGATTTCTAACACTTCGAAAGTAAACTATCTATTTTATCTTGATTTTGTTCAGAATAAAACTGATGTACTCTGTCCCTCTTGGCCATTGTTTTAATAGTGCTCAGCATCTTTGAGTTTATTTCTAAGCATAATTACTCTTGTTAATCAGTTGCATTGTATTTATTTTTATCTGACCTGTTTTATAGGTCATTAATTTTTGTTTGTATCTTCATCATAGGATAAATATTTTCCTTTTAAATATTGTGAGTACTTTCCTCATCTCAGTGAATTAAAAAAAAAACAAAACTAAAACCTTCATCCTACATCAACTACTTGATTTTTTCTCTCATTAGTTTGTTAAGAGCCTTATTCATTTAGATCAGTATTTAATACACTGTTGATTTTATTTGTGAATACTTTGAGTCTGTAGCATCCCCTTTTTCTGTTAGCCTGTCTCCGGTGAGGTGGACTCTTTCATGGGGCAGGAGGGGCACAATGGCGGAAAGAGCTCTGCATTGAGGTCGGGAGGTGTGAATCTTGGGTTTGCATCTTCAGCTTCTGTGTAAAAAGAATCGTACATTTTCTTGTAAAAGTCACAGGTACTCCCCTTCTTGGAGTCCCAGTCGCTCCTGGCTCAGGCCAGGCCGGCGGCAGCTGTGCTGCTGCGCCTTCTGTTGTGAGGGCACACTGAGGGGACACGGGTGTGCCGCGTAAGGTGTAAGGCAGGCTGCTAGTTTTTACTTCTAAAAATTTTGCCAAGTGTAGAGAAGCAAAGAGTATAAGTAATGTAAAAGTAAGCCTCACGTTAAGTGACTTTGACTTGTATTTGGTTTACGTATATGTTTGTTTATATGTCAGAGTACGGGATTACACTCTAAGTAATGTTTTTGTCTTTTTAAATCTAATATGCCTTGGAAAACGTTCTGTTCTTTTTACTGATGCATAGCATTCTCATATAAGCGTGGGATTGTTCCTGAGCGCTTAGGATATTTTTATTTTTTAGTTGGAGTGCAGCTTTTTTGTCTTTTTTCCAGATGTTTTCTCAAGGGTATATTCCAGAAATTGGGATAACTGGTTTAGGTGACCATTGAAGACTAATATTTGCTTGTTTAAGGCTTTGTGCTTTATTCAGTTCAGTAAGGAATCATAAAATGTTCATGAGTTGAGGTGTAGTATGAACCTCTTTATGGAAAGATTATGTGATGCTGGTCTATGGGGTGACTTGTAATGGAGAACATCCCGACGCCCTAACATTCCGATAAAGCGGGTTGCTCTAGTGCATTTATACCAGAGAGAGAGAAGTATGTAATGTCTTGATAGGGAACAGTTGTGAGAAACAGCTGATGATTTATGAACCTGAGGATGTGATTGTTGAATTGGGAAGGTGGTGCAGGTGCTAGAATTAGGGAACTTTGGAGAGACCATTCGTGAGCAAAGATCATAACTGAGGGTCAGACATGGATTCAGGTATTGTCAGTTCAGGGAAGAAAAAACGCCCCAGGAAAGGCCATGGGCGCAGACAGAGATTTTCGAGCTATCCACGGAGCCGTTGCGCATGATACCCAGGAAATGAATTACAACTCGGGAATAAGAATGAAAATGTCACCCTTTGAAGGTAAGAAGAGGAAGAGGAGCTGCCGGTCGTGAGAAGCAGGAGAGCTCAGGGTGGTTTAGAACCCGTGTGAAGAAACGCGCTGGCGGACACTGAAGAAAGTATTAGTGAGCGGTGCATGTATGCTTTGAGGATTTACAAAAAGAATTGTTTGACTAGAAAACTTTGGTTCTATATTCAAAATGTGATTTTTTAAATACAGAAACTTATTTGTATGCTACTTGAAAACCTATTTCATAATATTATAGAATAATGAAAAGATGCAATCAGTTATTGTAATGAATACTCCTAAGAGTTGTGATTCTCTGTGTCTGTTTCCCTTTCTGGCCACCAGCAAACATGCACACCGTATTTATTTGTTTGTGTGTTGATCCGTTTATTTCCTAGCTTCTTGTGCTGAAAGGGCTTCAATTCAGTGACATCCCATTAGCAGCCATCATAGTTAGCACCTGGATCTTGCTGTGCAAATACCACTCCTTACTATAAGAAACTAGGGCTGATTCTCAGGTGTGTAGCAGGGAATGGGCCTGGTGAGCTTAGAACATCTTCTGCTAGAAAATAAAGAAAAGCTCAAGCACTAAGAGGAGTGATGTCAAAAGGACATAGTAGACAGCTTTTAAAGGACCTCCATTGACCAATTTGGGGACAGTTCGAGAATAATGTTTCCATTACACTAATTGATTATAAAATGTGACATAAAAGTGAAAATCCGAGAGTCCATTTAAAGGAAAGGAACAAATAAGCGAGAGCGCGTGAGACATAGAGACGGGTAAATGGTGGAGTCCTTTGTGGAAGAGTGTCCTTCTGATAAATGTAGGAGGAATAATAGAATTAGAACACTGTCATTTTGCCACCCTCATTGTAATAATCACAGTGGGTAAGATTCATTAGTAAATACTCAAGCCATTGGAGAAGGATTTAGGGAAGAAGAGGGTCGCATTTCAGCTGATAGAAGCCACCTGCATTCCTTGGCTCATGGTCCAGCTTGTCCATGTTTGGGGCCAGCAGCAACAGAGCCTCTCTCTGGCCCTGCTTTCTAGTTCCATCTCCTCTGACTCCTTTCTTCTGCCTACCTCTTCTACTTGTAAGGACGCTTGTGATTACACTGAGTCCACCTACATGATCCAGGGTACATTTCTGATGTAAAAGTCAGCCGATTAGCAACCTTAATTTCATTTGCCATCTTATTCCCCTTTGCCTTGTATCTGAGCAGAGTTTGGAGATTAGGATGTGGACATCTTTCAGGGACCATTGCTCCTGTGATGTGCAGTCATTAGGAGAAATACACACTTAGAGCAATATGAAAATCTATAAGTCATCTGTCTTTTATACTGTCCCATTAAAAACTGAAATTAACATGTAAAACTATAGTATAAAAGTAGTCTTCATTTACAGTCACTTTCAGAATGGTAATACCTTATTAATCATAAAAAAAGACATATTAATCAAAATGGCAAAAATTTCCATATATATTTTTAATGACAAGTGACATTTGCTCCAAATGTCAAATCACATTATTGATAATATATTATTGTATATCTAGAACCTACCTGGGGAAATGGACTGTGATTGTTCTTTGGAGAATCATTGCTTAATATTCTGGGTATGCTTTTTTGGTCAGGCCTACTGGGTTTACTGCATTCCTAGGATGCTGCTTATAAATATGTGCAGTGTTGAAAGCTAAGGTGCTTAGCTTCCCTGATTTTGTGCGTCCTGAAATTAGATGGCTTTGGTTGATCACTGCTATTGATTTTAGAGCAAGAGGGAAACTTCTCAGATTCCCATTTGTGGTGCTGAGAAGTTTTCGTGTCCCTCAGCCCTATCTGAAATCTGTGTCTTCTTTCTTCCTGATCGTACTGACATGACCTCTTGAGAAGTCCGTTTCCACCACCTGGATTTTAAACCCCATGGATACAGAGACTGCGTTTTGCTCCTCTTAGTCCACTCAGGCCCTCGTTCAGTGTTCGGTGTTCAGTATGTGCCCGCTCCCGGTCATTGAACTATGGCTGTGGAAGGGCCACAGGACTGTATCATGCATCTTTGTTACCTCGTTGTCACAGCTTTCTGAAGTAAGTAGTATTGCCCCCACACTACACGTCAGTAAGGAGAGGCTCAGTGTGATTCAGAAAGAGATGAGCTGGGTCAGCCACGTGGTCAGCGGCGGAGTTAGGGTCTGACCTCAGGGCGATGGTGGGGCCCCTGCCATAGAAGGTGCGCGCCCTGTCGCGCTCCCTCCTGTCTCCTAAGGTGCATCCCACCATCGACGTTAACTTCTTCACAGTGGGGCTTCTCAGACAGGACTCTGGACCTAAGCTGCCTGCGGTCCATCGCCAGTCTAGCAGGAATTCAGTGGGGAAGCTCAGACGTGTTATTTAACGAGGTGCCATCGGTTTCCTCATTTATCAAATGGGATGGTAGTACCTGTTCCTGCCTAATAAGGGTGTGATGACGTAACAGGATGATTGTTTGCACAGTACAGAGTGCAGTGACTCACACATTCTCAACATTATATGAATCTTTGCCACTTTCAGCTCTGACCCACTGTGGGCTCAAAGGTTCAAGACATAAATACGACCACCAACATTTTAACTCATTCACAAGGGCTAGAGCCTCTCCGGAATCAGGCGCCACTTTAGCAGGAAGAGGACCTGCCTTGCATACTACCCATTTGCTCAGGAAGGCCCTGCTCAGAGGAACTACAGTGCAGTTCAAAGGGGTTCAGTTCAGCACGCATCCAGGGGTTCACATGTTTTCATACCCATAAGCACGGGGACCCCAAAAGCCAACATCACTCAGGCCTAAGCTAAGAACAGACAGGAGAGCAGCGAACAGCGGTCAGGAGCATTGCAGCCATCAGTGAGATGGTAAGGAGAGAGCGCGGATGGAGGAGCCCCTCCAAGGTTCGGGTCAGGCCTGGGAGCACAATGGTGAAACCGGCTAATGGGTGTGGATTCCAGGCCCAGGAAGCAGGACATGCAGAGGGGAGGGAAGTAACACCCGAGACAGACCACTAGAGAATTAGGTGCAAATCTGAACTAAGAAAGGAAAAAACCCAGCAGAGTTCTAAATCATGAAGGTCTTACAAGTCATGCCAAAAGCTTCAGATTTCATCCAGATTCTCCACATTTGCCAGACATCCTCCAGACGAGGGCTCCTCAGATGACCACTCGCAGGATGTTCATAGGAATGTTACCGAGAGGGGATGGGGGGAGGGCAGGGCTCAAGTCAGACTGGGGCAGCACTGCGCTAGAGGACTCCGAGCCCGCAGGCTTCCCGGGGGAAGCAGCTCGTGAGCCTCGAGTCCCAGAGAAGGAGGGTAGATGTGCGCGGCTCTCCCTCAACCTCAAGGACCACTGAGTACTCCTGTCGCCAAAACCCATGTACATCCCTCCGAACTGCATCTTTGGGCGGACACAGAAAACGCTGCAGCGGAGTCCCGTTGCACCTTAGGAGACGGGAGGGGCGGGACAGGGAGCACAGGCCTTGGGCTTTGGCCTTCGGGGTGGGGGTGACCACTCCCTTCCTTATTCTTCCTTGTTGTTGTCTCAGAGAGCTGTGTTTCTGAGGCCCTCCTCCCCCGCCTTTCTTGGAGATTGAGATAAACAGGTGGAAATAGTGTGTAGAGGAGGCAGAGCGAGTGCGTGCTTCGTCTCAGGCCGCATTCACATAGGTGGTGTCTGTGTCCCACTCGAGCCGTGAGGTCATCTCACGTCCGCCCACGGGAATCTCTCCAAAGCCGCACGCGTGTGTTGCTGAAGGTGCTGACAGGCCCGGAGGAACGGAGGCTCTGGTAGTTGACATCCTGAAGCTGGTTTTCTTCTAGATGTAACTGTGGCACTGACACGATCTGTAGGTTTCCACGTATACGCGTAGTCGTAGACACTCGTGCGCGGAGGGCACACCTGTGGATAGTGCGGTGAGCACACCTGTGGATAGTGCGGTGAGCACACCTGTGGATAGTGCGGTGAGCACACCTGTGGATAGTGCGGTGAGCACCAGCCCTCGCTCACCAGCTGTCCTCACCGCTCCCCGCGCGGCTTGTGCTTCTGCGGTTCCTTCAGTTCTCACGAGGCTCCTGTGAAGCGCTGTGTTCCTGCCCTTTCCACCCAGGGGCTGGCGTCTCGGACCGGGCGCTCAGTCTTCCCAAAGTGAGACTCCAGGCTGCAGGCTGCCTTTAGACCGCCTTTCGGCCGCCTGGCCTCGTGCTCGATGTGCCTGTCCCCACGCTCGATGTGCCTGCCCGGAGCTGCTGCGAGGGAGGCCCCAGAGCACATGGGCTCACTCACGGGCCACGGCTGGGGTCTGACTCCAGACCAGGCCCTGCCAGCGACCCCCTGCTGTTTGTCTGTTCTTTTAAAAAAAAATTTTAAATTTTCTGTTTCTTCAGCAGTGACTGAAAACCGTCAGTTGTGTTACTGTGTAGCTCACTCAGCGACTGGATGGGTGAAGCCTGCCTTCTGCGCAGCAGTTGGGGGAGTGTGACCTGGGTGCGGAGGGGACCAGGGGAGTGCTGGGGAGAGGGCACCCCATCCCGCAGGAAGAGCTGGCAGGGAGGTTCTGCGCTCGCCTCTTACTCCTGCGCTCAGCTGTCTGACAGGTTCTCCTTAGCTCACAGCGCTGTCCTGTGGGTTATAACTGCTTACAAGCCAACGCAGTTGTCTTTCCTGTGACCTGTAAGGCCTGATCATCCAGCACGTAGCTGGATGGTCTCTCGTGCAGGCCGGTCTTTGAGGAACATCTGCCCTTCACTGAGAGATGAGGGGCACACGTAACAACATAGCAGAACCCCACAAACATACTGCTGCTGCTTGTCCCCTTGGCTTGTCCCCTTGGAAAAACTCTCTGCAAAGCTGACTTGTGGCCCTGCACCGAATGCCCTGACTCGGGCATGTGAGGGAACGCTGATGTGCCGTGGCTCTTGGTACATGTTACTTTCTACATCTCTTCCCCTGCAGTCGTGTATTGTATCTTATTTACTTAAATAGATCAGTCAGATAATCTTTCATGACTCTTAAATGGAAATAATTCTGCAGTGATAAAACCTTAGGGATTAAAGGAAGAGGTTCTGATTAGATCCATCGATTGTGTAGGAGAAATTTGTTTCAAATTAGAAGTTAAAATATGAAATGCTGGTATTGAAAAGTAGAAATCTCTGACTAGGATGTAAACATTACTACTGTGCTGCTCTTTTGACACCAAAAACAATTTTAAGTGACACTATTTTAGGCAATTCTAGGTACTTGGAAGTCAATCATATTTAAAGAAAAGCATCTTTTTTTTTATTTCAAGGTGTTCCTTTAGATTGTATGGCATTTGTAGATGGAAAGCCTCAGAGAGTCTGTTCTAACAAGGATCTTGCCCTTGGCCTCAAGACCAGAGGTTGGCCTCCTGTTGGATACCCCTCAGAGTTCTCCCCACTCATCCCCTGCCCCAGTCCTGTCCCTCTGGCTGCTCTGAGCCACATGGCAGGGAGTCAGCCCTGGGCCTGGGATGCCTCTCCCCTCCCCGGGGTTATAGCTCCCCCCACCACCCTCCACCCTGCCCTGTCCTCCCCTACCTTCCACTGCCTCTGCCTCTGAGAGCAGCCTCCGTTCACGGGCTCCCCCGCAGCTGTCCTGGCCACCCTGCCTTCTGTGGCCTGCTCTTCCCCGCCCCGTCCCTGGCCCGGCCCCTTGCCCCCTTCACGCACAGACCGCGTTCCAGAGCCATCCGGTGTAAGATTCTGGTTTGTTTTTCTCCTACCACTATCATAGTGTTTAAGATGCTGTATGTTTTACTTTTTGTTCTTGTCTGTTTCCATCACTAGTTTTCACGTTTTCTGAGGCAGGGACTCTAGTTTTGTCACTGTGCTCTGGAGTGGGTCCAAGTCGGTGACTTACTGCATTCCCGAGTGCCCAGCGGTGTCCTTGCTGGAGCATGGTGGGCTTGCTGCTGCCTCCTCCAGAGGCCGCGTGGTACAGAACGAAAGCTCCATGCAGGCCCAGCTCTGTCTGATTTTACCCATGAGTGACCAGTGAACATGCAGAAACACCGTGAGTACATGGGCAGAAGTGTCCATCAGGAGCCAGGAGTTTCGACTGTATAGCTTCTCAGATTTGGGACTGTTTTTGTCTTATTTCTGGTGATATATAGATGATCAAATTTCCAGAGCAATTGCTGTGTTAAAATATGGAAGCAAGACTATGTTGACGGCAGTGAGAGGTAGACTACATTCAGTAAGCACAGATTGCTGGCAATGTTCTGTTCAGATAGGTTGGTCAGATGATTTTAGTCATGCTTGACTTGTATCTTTTAATTGAGGATGACTTTGGGACTTTGATGCTACTTGTACTTATGTATTACAAATTTAAAGACTTTATACTTACTTTAAATCAGATTTTGGATGAATGAACATTTTGCATTTGAGTATAATTGAGCTGTATTTTAGTATTATAAAGTTTTCCCATAATAAAAAATTATTATTCCTCGAGATATTTAGTCTACAGACCTTCAGCAGGCAATTTAAGAATTATATTAGGCAGAAGCTTTCCCTCTCTGTGTACTTCAGTTTGTTTCCCCATGAAATATAATATTTGTGTTTCAATTCTTAAAACTTAGACATTTTAATTAATAAAAGTTTCTTCTTTCGGGAACTGCCCTGTGGTTCTAAACTCACATCTCTTAAATTATACTTAGTCATGTAAATAAGCTGTGCTTTGCAACTTTGGGTTCTTAACCTTTGCTCTTTGCTATTAGCTTTATGTTTTTTTAATTATAAGAAAATAGAGGACAGTAGGGAAGTTATGACTTAAATGGACTGTTGTTATTACTGCATTCTTTTTTAAGGAAATGAAAAATGTTATTTATTTTGTCCAAATCAAGCAGAAACAAATAAAGAATATCTTGTACTGTTATTTTTGCTAAGCCTTTAATATCATCACAGTTTGATTCTTTACATGTACTCGTTATTTTTCCATTTTAATGATTGATAGTGTGCCCAGTTATTTATAGTGTCAAGCCTGTATTGTCCATAGTTATTACCTAATATGTAAAAAAGAATGAATGCCATTTTCAGTATATACAAATACCGTATTTGAATAATGAACTCACAGTCACTTAAAAATTACAAATATATTATTTTAGCCTCAAAACTGAGGTTCTCTAATATTATAGGAAAAGAACCAAAATAGACCAGACATGTGGGCAGGGGAGGAGAGGCATTTATCTTTTTAGAAATTTTTTAAGTCTTGGCGGTTGGCATGTCTCTTCTATAAGGCCATAGTACTTTACAGCCTTACGTTGCCCGTTTGTGCAAACATGTCCAGACGAATTCAGTATTTAATGTTAAGAATCTTATAACATGCCAATTTGATTTGTAGCCTTTCATATCATAGAATGCTAATTAAAATCATATTTTCGCATATGTCATGCCTTTCATGTACATATGCAAATAGATTCTGTTGCCTTTCAGCTATTGGTAATTAACTTTATGAAGGACAGCTGTAATACATAATTAACAAAAATGTTTGCAAGCCCTTTTACTCTGAAAGTTATAATATCAATTTTTTTTTTTTTGGCTTATCAAGAGAACCATTTTAGTCTGATGCTTCTGAATGAGATCTAAATTGTTCTAAATAATCACACAATGTAATTAAATTGATGTTGTACTGTGTTCAGAAGGAGACTGGTGTTCCATGGACTGACTTTTGATTCCTGTCCATTTCATATTTATGTCCTCAAAATTGAATTAAGTAAGCTGATTTGTGTATAAAATAAGATAGCGTGTCAGATAATACTTTTTGTTTGTTTTAGTTAATTGATATCTTCTTGGTGCTGAAGTACTTTTTTTTTTTTGCATGTGCCACAGACACACTAGACACATCATTTTTAAAACCTCTTTTCAAATTATTACCATGTTTTCAAGGAAGCTTCATGGAGGCTATTTATTTTCTCTTTACAGTCTCTTTAATATTTAATAAAATGACATTTTCTCAAACTCTTTCCATGGTTGAAGTGTGGGATCAACTAAGGGGCAGTGAGGATTACAGTGTCGGGAGTCACTTTGTCTCTCTCAAGACGGGGAAGGCAGTGACTGAGGTACAGTCACTGTTTCCGCCCCTGTTGGCGCACGAGGAAGACAATGAACCAGTTCATTTAAATACAGTTATTTATTCCAGTTTTCAGGTATCACAGTACATGTGATCTGTAGGCAAGCGTCTTGTTTACCAGGAGTGCTGCTGTAATGTGCAATTTCATGTTACATTCGCATTTCAGTGCCTGTTAAGTACTTTGTGGATATGCTTTTAGCACAGTCATGTTTTAGTTCTGTAATTATTGTTATTTCTTTCTTTAGGGTTGCTTTTGTCATGAAGAAGCACTTAAATACGCATCTCCTAGGCAAGCATGGAGTTGGCACCCCGAAAGAAAGGTAATTTTTGCTCATTTTAAAAAATTTAGTAAGTGTGATTATATTTGCATTTTAGGCTTTGTTTAATGGTGTGAGTTCTAGAATTGATATCAAGTCAGTTTATCATGTTTAGCATTTCTGGTACTCTGTGGTTGGATGACATATTTCATACCATTCTTCCACAAGAATTTAATGTCATTTTAATTTTAAAATTCAGACCTAAAAATATTTGAAAAGGTTTGAGGGCCTTTGAATTTGTGAAATTGTGAAATAAACTTGAAACAGTCGAAAAGTTTATTTAGGAGGGGATTGACCTCTGCACTGTGTTCGGACGAGCTAAAATAGTAATGTAAAGGTAGACTTTGTTTTTTCCTGCATTTTTATTTTGAGGTTTTTAAACAGTATTTTTAAATTCTTACTGTAGAATTAAGCATTGCTGATACTAAAAAAGAAATACATCTTGTGTCATCCCCAAAATAATACAGTAGTTGCCATGTCATGAAAAATAACACTACAATTATTATGTCATCAACTGCCAGGCTTTCTTTTTTCCTGCTACTGTATCATAATTAGCTTCATCACATAGACTTAATTATATTAGGTGAGCAGAAGTAGAGCAATGTCAGCTAGCAGGTGAGTATGGCTACTTCGAAAATTTTTGAATCTGTAAGATGTGCAGCTCACTCAGAGCTGGTGAAAATCCCTCTGTCCCTCCTTTAGAGACATAGTTGATTCCCCCGAGTTCTCTGCGGCAGTATCTGAAACTCTGTAGACACTCCCAGAAACCTTTGGCTTTTAATAATTTTCTAAGAATGCCAGTAATGATGCAGTCCGTTCCGTCAGTCTGCAGCCTACAGCCTCCTAGGTCCTCTTCCTTACTTGTAAATGCTTAATTCCCTTTTTAAAAACTTGAAAATGCTCTTACCAACATTTTCTGTGTTTATAAGCAATTTGACTTGACTGTTCTGTTGAAGGTGTATCGCTTTCTTTAGCGTTTCGGTTTGGACATGACTGCTGGGTCAGAATGTTGAGTGTCCACGTATGCCTACTCTTTATCTTTTGACTTCTGGTACTTCTCTTTGTAGCATTATATTTAATTTGAGCCAAACTGTATGTGTTGGGCATATCCTGAATGTATAATGTGTGAAATTCAACGTATTCTGTATTACTTACATTATGATTTGGGATTTGTTTAAGTTATGTTTCATGAATGTATAAGGAAGCAGAAACAAAACATTTTTAAGTACTATATTTTGTTGCTTTTACATGCATTATCTCAGTTAATCACTCTGTGATGTTATTAAGAGTGCATTATTATTCCAGGTTTTTTTTATCTAAAGCCTGAGATTCAGGAATTTGCAATAATTTATGCAGTGTCTTATAATTAATGAATGTTAGAATTATTTTTCTGACTCGAATCCCATTGTCCTTCCTTGGACTAATTATCTGACACCGAGAATCTTTACAATTGGGTACTTAGGGATTTTGTTCCCCAAATAAATTTTGAATGAAAACAGTCTAGATCAGATGATTAATAAAAAGAAAATACCTCCCTACTGTAATTCAAATGCATCATTTTGCTTTTTATCTAGGAATGAATAAAGGTTAAAAAAGTGTTCATATCATTTCATACTAATGAAAACTTCATCACTATATACATAGTTCTCTCCTCCAAGCACTTAAATACAGTAGGCATCTCCTGTGACAGGAGAGTGAAGATCCCAGGTGCACTGTTCAGTTCCCATTACTTTTTCTGTGTGCTCCAGGAGCACTTGCTTGTTTCTACTCATTTCAGCCCCTGGCACCTGTAGGGAGGCTGCACAGAGGGTAGAGGCATGTCTTTCTTCCCTTTGAGATGTGTTAAGCTTTTTCTCTGGCCTAGACATGATTTTGGTTCCTAAATTGGGAAAGGCATATCAAGTGGGAATGCACGGACCCTGTCTTCTGGGTCCTGAGCCCCTTAAAGTTCAGGCTGTCGAGTTCCTCTCAGCTGGACATCTTCCATTGAATTGTTGTTTCCATTAAGACCTCTGTATTTCAGAACACTTCTTGTTTAGGATACCTCATTTTACTGCCCAGAAATAGTCAGAGGGCCTGGACCCCATGGCAGTAGACATGTGGAGTTGGGGAGGGTCGCATTCAGCTGGCGAAGTCTAGCACAGTCGGTGCCAAAGGGCTCCTATTCCACCTTCTTCCCTGCCTCCGCAAGGGAACTGATGCCTTGTAATGGTTTTAGGAAACAAAGAAACTCTTTATCAGCATGTTGAACCATCACTTTTGAGCATAAGTGTTCTCTAAATTAAGTTAAACATTTTTTTCTTACCTATTTAAAACATTAATGCCTTGGCTATAATTTTGCAAGCTTGCTATATTTTAATTTCTCCAGGACAAAATAATCAGCTTACTATTTTATGTTTTAAATTTGATTCTCTCCTCTTAGGCATTGCATATTATAGCAAATAGTAATAGAAGTTAGCCAAATAGGCTGTGACAATTAAATTAATAATGCATTTTGTTTGCAAGTATTTAGGCCTTGTGCTTTGACTGATATATGCAAAAATGATAATTTATTACAAATAAATTCATATACTTGTACTATAGTTTGATCAACCAGTAAATTTTGTCAGCATGACTGTCATTAGCAACAGAAAGCTAGATAATTTCAAATATATGTGTTTTGACTTTATGAACACCTGAAGTGATGGCTTGTGTAAGAACAACTTTTTGGTTTTTTTTTTTGGTCCCTAAATTTGCATGAACTTATTTTAAGGTAGTAAGTACACTACTGTATTTCAGAAGTCTTGTACACTTAATTATAAAGAAGTAAATATAGCCACATTTGATTTACATTCCAAAATAATAAACTCCAATTAATTGGCAAGTTCATTCTGAAGTATTTCCTATTTTAGATAAGTAATTCTGTTTGTAGTACAGTAAGCCGAAGTATCTTTATGACTCTGTGAGTTTGCTAACAGTAATGTAGAAAACGAGCCTAGGCACACTTGCCACAACCTCCAGGCCATAGTAAGTTTCTCTCCTGTGCGAGCCAGGTGCGTATTGTAATGCAGAAACCTGGCGTTCCTACTGGGAAGTCAGCTGGGTGACTTTGAGTGACTGTAACAGGGAGAAGGGAAGGGGCTCCTTGGGAACCGGAGTCGGTGGTGTCCCAGTGCCAGTGGAAGTTCGTGGCCCTGGTAGTGTCTCGGGAGGGCTCTTCTGCCAGTCCCTCAACTACTTTTACCAGTAGAGGATTTTAAATTGTATCTATGCATCAGAGAGTCTAAGAGCTAAATAATTTCATAATCAAAGGAAATGTACCTGTTTTTTCAAGTTTATTAATAAATGGAATTTTTTTTTTTCTTTTTGATGAAGCAGTTTTGAAGGCATCTGCTCAGGTTACAAGGCTCAGCCTTGCATTATTGTCCACTTGGGGGTGTTTAGCCCCCCCCCCCCGGGGGGTGGGGGGCTCAGGGCTGATCAGTGCTTTTGTTCAGGTGAACGGATTTTCCCCAGACCTCCTTCCGACTCCTGAGCTCTTTTCCTTCTGGCTGGCTCTAGCTCCTCAGTTGGCTCTAGCTCCTTTTTCCAGACACTTGGGATTTGTGGCCGGCCAGCTCCCTTTCCATGGTACCTTTGATCTTACTGATGAGTGCAGTCTTTCCCCCACCTGTCTCTGGGTTCCAGGTGTCACCGAGGCTAACTGCGGGTGGAAGCCCTGGCAGCTCTGACACTTGCTTCTCCTTTGCTCTGAGCCTGGGGACTGCATAGGACGTCCCCTAGGCATTGGGTCGGCCTTGTCTCCTCTCCTTTCTCAGAAATGTTTATATGTTGGAATTTTATGAAAGCATCACGGTTTCTGCTTTTCAGTTCATATGGAAATCACCCTTTTTCTTGAAACGTGAAAGTATCCCAAACCCAGACATTTCTAGAAAAAGCATGTAGATGTGCACATGCATTTGGCTTTGAAACTTTGCCAACAATAGTTTGGGGTGATTAGAACTTAGGTTACATTGATCTATCTGTCTATCTATTTATCTAAGGATTTTATTTATTTATGTGAGAGAAAGTGAGCCAGAGAGGGCAGGAGCAGGGGGAAGGGGCAGAGAGAGAGGCAGCAGCAGACTCCCTGCTGGATTCCAAGACCCTGGGCACATGAACTGAGCCCAAGACAGAGCTTCACCAACTGAGCCACCCAGGCACCGCAAAACTTAGGTTACTTTTCAATGAGAGAATAGCACATTTTATAAAAACTCTGAATGACATTTATTTAAATAGTTTCAAATTTTTCTTGCCAGAAGAGTGTGAGATTAACTCCTCTTACTGTCACTTGATTGTCCATTTGAAAGAAAGTTCCTTTGGATAAGTTGTCATAATTGCATGCATTTTATTTATTAAAGGGTCATCATCAGGGCATCTGAGTGCTGCAGTGGGTTAAGCCTCTGACTCTTGATCTGAGCTCAGGTCTTGATCTCAGTGTCCTGAGTTCAAGCCCCAGGTTGGGCTCCATCTGGATGGTGGCTGTGTCGCCCACTTAAAAAGAAAAGAAAAAGGACCATCATCTTCCTCAGTGTTTATTCCTTGTGAATTTCTGTAGGCTAAACACTGTTCTCTGTTCTGCCACTGAAATGGGTAGCTTGCTCTCTTGGATGCACTAAGGTCCTTTATTTACTCTGTGTTGAATGAGAATCACGTGATATCTGTGGCGGGTCATTGTCAAACCTGTAGGTTCCTTTCTCTCTGCTGGCCTCAGGCTTGCTCTCATCCCTACTCACCTACTGTATATTGGTCTCTCTTATTTCTTCTTTTACTCTAGTGGCTGGCAGGGTTTTTTTTTTTCTATTCTTTTCTTTTTTCTTTTTTTTTCTTTAGGAAGAATAAAGCAGGGACTCTTCTCTGTTTTATTTATATATATATATATATATATATATATAGAGAGAGAGAGAGAGAGAGAGAGAGAGAGAGATATTGTTCTGGTATAAATACACACACACACACACACACACACACCCCAGAAAAAACTCTCTTGAGTCAAAATGGAGGAGAACATGTCTTCTTTCCATTTCGGCTTACTAAATTTTGATGAGTGGAAGGTTGTCATATTTTGATATCCTAGTAATGCATGAGCTCAGAACTCTCTTTCTTCTGTCTTTCCCCATTTCTCCGTCTACAGACAGTATCCAGGGTAGAATTAGTACCCTGTGATCATTTGCCGTGGCCTTCCTGTGCACAAGTAGGACTGAACAGACATAGAGCACTGCTAAGTAATCACTTCTACATGGAAAGATAGATAGAAGTCACTTCAATTCATCTAAAGCCAGGGATATTTATTATTTTTAGAAATTTCCTTTTATATTTTAATGACTTAAGCTGACAGTTATTAAGGGACATACAGAGATAAGTATATATTTTCCACGAAAGATATCTTATCAGTATCTGGGAAATATTTCTCAATTAAATGGGTAATTTAGATGTTCTATGGTTGCTTCATGACAAACATTTTCTCACTAAAATGGGTATTTTCTAACTCTGACTTGATGAATTTTCCTGGTGGAAGTCAGCGGAGGTGTCAGTGGTCTAGAAGGTGGGGTTCTCCCATCCTCATTGCTGGTTGAAGTTTGCGGCTTACTTTCTGGGGAGGTATTTGGACCTGATTGGGGATAATTCTTGTGGCTCATCCCGCAAGGGATGGAAAGAGCTCATCTAGGGCTGATGCCTTTGCCTGGTTCTGCTGAGGCACTCAGAAGCTCCGTGGAGGGTCTGGCTTCCGCACATCTGTGCGATTGCTGACGGTCCTGAATGCGCATTCCTTCCCTTCCCTTCCTGCCCGCTGCCCAGTGGGCAGCTCCGGTGGCCAGAGAGCACCTTGTCTTCCCGCCTTGCTTGTGGTTTTCTTTTCCTCCAGTAAAATGGACGTCTTCGTTTTTGTGGTAATGACTTACATTTAAGGATGTTTGAAGGAGTAAGCTTATAAAACTCCTATCTTTATTATGAAGTTAGTTCTCAGGTTGCTACTCATGAAAATATGGCCAGTTGATTTCTGGTTTTAGTTCCGGGAGAGGTTGTACTTTTCTGAAACCACTTGTCGTTTTGGTCCTAAGTAACAGCAAATCCCATAGATAATTGAATTTTCCTCTTTATGTTTACTGCTGGGAAGCTCAGTATCAGAATTATAGTCCATCTCTAGACAGTGGGCTTCATGGTACACACTTTATTTACTGCCGTTACTTCGGGTCTCATCCTTTTTTCCCTTAGGGCAAATTCCCATTTTATGTAAGCAATATGTTGTAACCACCTCCCATAAATCAGCGCTCCCATAATTCAGGGGAAGTTTCGCGATGGGAGTTTTTGTGAAGTAGGGGCAGTGTTTAGGAGCGCACGTGCCTTCAGCTGTTTCGTTTGGGGCAGTGTGTTTAGTGGCATGAAGTCCTGTTACAGGACTTTTTAAAAGTTGTCCTGCTTTATGGTATGAAAACATAGCATACTTCCTTGTGCTGCTGCAGATGGTGCTTTTTGGTTCTCAAGATGATTGATTTTGAAGACTTCTTGCAGCTCAGGTGTGCTGAGCGGACAGAGCTAGCACGTCCTCCACGGGGAACGGAGTGGGATTGCCTCCCCTGCCTACCAGGGCAAACTCTGTAGCTGTGTCAGAAGTGAGTGCTGCTCTTGGGGTATCACCGTTACGCTGATCAAATGTATTATTTCCTACTTTAATGGAAATTCTCATGTTGGCAGCAGAGGCATTGTAAGTGTTAATGTTTATAAATAAGTGTATGTTACAGAATTATAGCATTGTTTTTTACTCTTTCTAAACTTTATTCTTTAATTTTAAGCCAGCATGTTATTGAACATTCATCTCTGTATTTAACTCTTGGGCATTTAAAAAACACGAGTGTTATGCTCGGACTGGTGACCGTTTCCTAAACAATGCACAGTCTGTGGATCCTTGGTTCTTCACCTTACACAGCTCTCCCCCAACCTTCCCCCCACCCAGGTCGCTCCAGGCACACGGGAGGAGAACATGCCAGGCTCGTGCACACCTCACAGAGGGCTCCTGACTGTGTTCTGCTGGGAAGGCTCTAACTTCAGATTACACTTAAAATGCAGCCCTGCAAAAGGGTCTTTCTGGGCCATCCATCCCAAAATAGCACCAAACTGTCTTTTCATCAGAGTCTTATACCTAACAGAATGCTCTTCTGCCTTTATGCGTGTTTTCTCTCTCCGTCCTGACACGCGTCCCATCACCCCCAAGTCTGGGGGGCATGACAACAGAGGCTGTGTCACCTTCAGCACCAGTACCATGGAGATTTGGGAACACAGGAGTAACTGAGGCAGTAGATGTTTACTGCAAGAATAAGCCAGTGAATCAATGAGATGCCTTTATCAGCAATTCCCATAATAACCCTGTGCACAATTGCTTCGCCCCTAAAACTTGCCTTTGCATCGTTGTGTAGCTCTTCCGTTTCTTTCTACACATTACGGACACCTATACAATAACCAATCTCTTCTAAAGATAAAACTCATATACTGCTCAGGGATTATGGAAAGAGCTAGGATGAGCCTGGGAAACTGGACTGGCCTCAGGCTGAAAAGAACGTCGAGTCCAGTGGCAGTTGCCTTTGACTCTGTCCATCAGAGGAAGCCTGGGAAGTCAGAGCTCTTGGAATTATGCATCCATCAGTGTGGAGTTTGGGCCCCAGGGAGGGACTGTGGGCCAGTGGGTTAGCATCGCCACAGAGATGGGTACTGCCGAGCACAGTCTCCTGACCTGGCTTGCTGCTGGGACCCTTCCCTCTTCCCAGCCCCAGCGCCAGCCCCAGCTCCTGCTCCTGAATCGTGCTGCAGATCCCCCCTGCAAGTTGGCCTTTTAATCATCCGTTTGATTTTGTTAGACACGTTCTTTTCTCAACTCCATCACCCATTTTCTTCTTTTCTTGCTCCCGTGGTTCCCCAGCCCTCCGCCGTGTGCACTCAGAGCACATCATGTCTCTCTTGCTTACTGGTCCAGGTTTCCGGGCTTGGCCCCAGGCCCCTGTGCTAAAGCAGTCCCTTTCCCTCTTATTCCATCTCGGATTGATCTTGTTTTTCATCATCCGCCTGTGGAACGTTGGTGAATAAAGGGTAGACTTGTGTATGGTTAGGAATTCCTCTATCCCCCCCCCCCCCCACTCTGGCTCCCAAAAAAAGAAACCCAGAAGACTATAATAATACTGCATACATTATAATTATGTCATCCTGTACTAGTTCAGTGAGTTATTAGACCAGAGATGTATGGTTTAGTACTGATAGTCTTTATTACCATGACATCCGCTTTAATCTGTTGCCTCCTCGTACTCCCATATAGAATGAGAAATAAGACAGCCGAATCCTGTGCTGATGTGAACTGTCTATACCATTTTTAGTGTGAATGTTCAAATTTCTTTTGCATGTATTGTTTATTGTGATAAATTAATTTTTAAGCATTATTGTTTTGTTTTGCTATGCTTTAGGAATTCACTCAGAGCTTGGATATAAGAGTATCTTCTGTTTTAACCTTTTTTTAAGGCCAACGAATAAGTGATTCCACATACGATCAATCAAATATGGTAAATGTTCAGAATATAGGTGTTTTTCCCTGGCAGGCATCTAGAATATTTTTGGCTATTCTCTTCTTTTATTTCACTTAAATTACTTTTAGAACACTGGGGCTTATACATCTGGACTCTGACTAAAATATGCCTTAAGCTCTTATCTTTAATTCCCAGTCAGTGCCAGAATTAAAAAGAACAAAGGCCTATATGTTCACTGCAGCCTTCAATTATGCTTAATTACCAACTTTTATACAGTTTCATTATACAGTACTGACTTTTTGTGAGAGGTTCTTTATAGTCATGATGTCTTGGTAGTTGCTTATAAAAGTCCAAGATTAAAATTTTTCCTGAGGAATTTTCAGGAAACTTATAACCTTTCTGAAGTAATTTTTATAAAGTTGGATCAAAGCAAATGTGATCAATCATCTTAACAGACGAGAAAGGAGGTGTTCACACTTCCTTACAGAGCTCTCACGGGAGAAATCGAGGGTTCACGTAGGTTACTCTCTGAGATCTTTTCCTCCGTTTCTTGGTCCTGGGGTCACTTGTATGATCAGTTGTGAGCTTAGAACAAAGGGTGTCTCCACTGGTATCTTGGCTCTCCCAGCCTTCGTGCCGGCAGGAGACAACAAGCAGACATGATGTGCTCCATGAGATACAGCGGTCCCGTAGTAATCCCAGTGTCCTTCCAATCCCAGTGTCTTTCATTTTGGCCAATCTTTGATTCCCTTTCAGAAGAACTATGATGTTGTTTGATGCTTCTAAAATGTTAGCACCTCCTAAGATTCGATCAAGTATCTTAATGCTTAGGTTGAAAACCGTCAAATATTAGAACTTTCACATGAGTCCAGCTAAGTTTTGAGTTATTTCTAGCAGATGATCTCAATACAGACTCAGAGAAAGAGTCGTTTCTGTCGAGTTCGAATGTAATTGCGGTTCTTTCTCGTTTCACGGGTGCTTTTCTCGACCTGGCATGGGGCAGTGCGTGTGATAGAGGAGTTGGGCCAAAGTAGCATGAAAAGTCTGAGCCGACCATGTGTGCTGTTCCCAACCCCGTTGGGCTGGAAGCCGCAGCTCTGTGTCCCCTGGGTCGGTCAGCCTGCGTGGGCTTTCAGACAAGGTCCAGATTTTCTCTCACTGTAAGTCCTCCCCTACATTTTCATTCTCTGTGATCACTTCCTCCCACCGAGGTCAGCGTACTGCTTAATACATTTTCCGTTGTTTTCCTTTTAAAATAGTTGGCGTATGCCCTATTTCCATACAGGATAATTTCTTGAGGGCATGGTTGGTGGCTTTCTTTCTCTGTTAGTTTTCCGAGGGTGATTGACACTCAGTGACTATGGTTAGATATAAGATACTAAAGTCTTCACAGAAGTTTTTCTTTTTTAAGATGGACTTTTTCTTTGTTGGTCTAATATGTGATTGATGGTCACACTGTGAAACAGGTATTGCAGAATAAGAGAGTTCTCTGTGCCGGTAGATGGTCCTGCCTCTTAGTGTAACGGGGTCAGTGCCTTCTTCTGGGTCACCATGGCCTTCCATCTCTTCTGTGATGCTGAGCATGGCGCGTGTTCCCAGCTCTCGGGGCTGTGCTGAAATGAGCATGAATTTATAGTTGAACGAGTATGAAATGCTTTCAGTTGCTAATGTCTAAATAATATGTGTACCCCTTTTTCCATGCTAAGCTGATTCAGCAAATGATTATGGGAAACGGATTCAGCAGAACATATGTATGAAAGTTTTTATTTAAATTAAACCTGAATTTTTTGCATGTTAATTACAACTAATAATTTTCTGTTCTCATAGCATTCAAAATGTCTTTGTCTCATTTGATATTTATAATTAAGTAATATGGGTACGTTGTATATTATCAGCAAATAGGAAGTGACAGACTTATTGCTAGATATCAAGGTTTTAAAAATTTATGGTTTGGCTTTTTAAAAAATATGTTGTTTATATGATTACCAGATTTTGGAGATGAGGAAAAATTTTAACAAAATAATTAACCCAATGTTTATTGTCTTGTTATTAGTACTTACAGCTACGGTTTCTGAATGTACTTCAAGGCTTCAGTGAATTTTTGAGTTTTCTTTTTTGCTTAAACAGAAAAAAAAAAAAGTACATGGAATATAGCCTTATAATACCAAATGAAAAAGCAGGGCTGCTCCATCTGAACTTGGAAGGGGGTCCCAGTGACCCCACCCATGATGGAGCATCTTCTCTGCATGTCGGAAAAGCTGTGGGCTCCTCAGCAGAGTAAAGAGGTGTCTTTATACACATAGCTCTTACTTGTCCTGGAGGCTATTAACTTTTACAGCGTTAGCCTTCCTAATATTGTTGATGCCTGAGTGATCAGACATTATTTCAGTTTCTCTGGACATTCTGCTTCAAAGCAGATGGGCTCCAAGGCCACTGAGTGAGAGCTGCTAAGTCAGGCCGCTGCTCCAGCCCCAGGCACCCAGCTTGGCCCAGGCCGGTTCTGCTGTGCTCTTCCTGTCACCCGGCCCTGGTGCCACTGGGGAAGTGCTTACAGCCCTAGCAGCTTAATCAAGTGGGTTCCGCTGTTGGGAGCTGATGTTGAAAATAAGGAAAGAATGAGAAGAAAATTTAAGAAAGTAATCATTCACAGCAGGAAGTACGAGGTCAAGATAAATTAAAATCCGGAATGTAACATTCTCCTTCTCAGCTTTGGTGGTGAATCCATAGATGTCCGTTAGATCATTGAATGCACAAACCGGCTAAGGTGGTGCCCGCAGCGTACCTGCCGTCACCACAGATTGCTTCGGTCCAGTTTTGTGCCTTGAGGTCTCTGGAGTAAGACCATCTTTTCCCGCATTGCGATGCCCCCCAGTCGTGTGACTTCTGTACAGCAAAGCGAACATAGTGCTGAAGACTTGTACCAGGTCCCATGGCCGGGGAAAGAAGTGCTCCACTGAGGGAAGGAGAAGATCTTAACGCTGGACAGATGGCTCTCTTACTGGTAGTGCTGGGAAGGGGAGACATCATACTTGCAGCAAAATCGTCATTAGTTAGAAAATCATTGGTCTTTCAAAGTTTATCTGAAATATCAGCGCGAACTGTTAATTCATATCTCTGTTTAATTCACTTTTATATGAGAAAGGTTTGATTTGGAAATCTTAGGAAGTCTCTTCCTTTCTGTGGTGTGAGGTTACAGTGGAGGGACCCTCTGTCCACTGTGTTGTCAGGAAGCGGTTTCTTCAGAGCACAGAGCTTCCTGGAGAAAGGTCCTGAAGCCAGCTCATGTCCCTCAGGGGCGGTCCCTATACCGACGACAGCAGGCTTCCAGGCAGCCGTGCCCAAGCTCGCTTGCTTGGGGTCCTGCTGAGGCTCCAGCAGTGTCCGAGCTCTGTCCTGGGAGGTGCAGGTGCTTGGATCCGGGGATGGACATCGTGGATGTCGGTGGGAAATGGCTTCCATCGCACGCAGCCATGCGCTGCTTCACCGTGGCACGCTCACGGATGCCACCCTAGTCCCCTCGGCCCTCTGTGCTCCAGCTGGAAGGTCAGAGTGCTCTGCTGGGCTGTGCCAGCGTGGCCACCGCTCACGGCTCAGTGTGCTGTGTCCATGTCCTCTTGCGTGTCTCCTGTCTGACGTCATCCTCCCTCATCGTTTTGGTCGTGGGGACTTAGGTTGATGTCACTACAGAAATGGCATTCTGAATTAAGTGTAGAGTTCATTTCTTTTCCTTCTTGGAAGGAGTCATAGCTTTATTAATGAATTTGGGCTGTATTTATAGAATCCGGAAGATAAAAGGGGTCGCTTAATTTTTTAAAAAATAGTTTATAATTTTTCATGAAGGACATTATATTCTATAGGGCTTTCTGAAGGTCTCAGTTCATATGCCTTGCAGATGTCAGTGGTTTGTTACATTTAATTTCTCCTAACACCGGGTAGCTTATTGCAGAATTAGCTTGTTGTGGAATAGTAGAATTTTGGATTTTAAAGGGAACCTTTACATTTCACACATGTGAAAATGGTTTCGGAGAGACTTGGCACTAGATCATCTGGTAGTTCAAAATTCTGACAATTCAGAAGAGGTCTGTGTGTCCACAAATTTTGCAAATTTCCTTGCATCCTTTTTTGGTGAAAAAGAACTATGATTCCATAGTTCTTTGGTAAAGCTCTGCTCTTTCATGGCTGATGTCTTGATAGCATTGCATGTAATGCTTAATAGCTTCTCAGCACTTTTAATCTTAGTAACCGCTGGCAAATTAGGTACAACTTAGTGTATTTATGAAATGTAATCCCCCCCTTTTAAGGTGCTTATTCATGAAATAGAAGATACAAAAAATAAAAGAGTCTGAGTGTATTTGTTTAAGTGAACAAGACATGTTTGTTTTTAGTCTGAAGTATATTGCTGTAAAACTTTTATAGTGATGCTATTTACAGAAATTATAGGCTCACTTTGTTTCTTTTGATGATGGTATCATTGTTAGCATTTGCTGGGATATAAAGTATAAAGCACAATTTTTCTTGAGAATATTACACGATGAAAAGGTATATCAACTGAACAAAGACGTGGTTTTTTTCGCGGAGTAGTAGGGAAGGTGTGGGAGTGCGTTTCAGGCTGGGACTGACGGCGAGACCATCCCACACGTGGAACCCCCTGGAGACCCACGAACTCAGCTCTTTGTGGCACCATCGGTCAATTCTCCACGGATAGTTCCTTGTTATCCTCTACAGACTTTAAAAAGTAAAGTTGCATTTAGCTGTTAGATATAAATCAAGACATCGGAAACCTTTTTATGGAAGTTACTACTCATCTCTTGCTGTCACAGCACTGAAAAAATAGTTCCTGTCAGAATTACTTCAGTATCGTGAATGCCATTGTCATTAAAGTGTTGTGGTGCTCAGTATTTTAGCAGTTCTTTCTATAATAATTCAGTAGCCAGTTTTGCCACAGATTTTTTCCTTATGCTTTTTTTCCCCTTTGAGGTAAAACGGTATATATGATATAAGTTTAAGATGTACAACTTTATAATTTGACCTGTGTATATACTGCAGAGCGATGATTACCCCTCTGCATCTAGTTACCGTTCATTACCGGACAGTGACTCTCTTCCCCCATTTCACCCTCCCCCAAGCCCCTTCTGTCTGGTCACCACATGTGGTCTCTGCGTCTGTGAATTTGTTTTTGTTTTGTTTTATAGGTTGCAGAGATGAGTGAAATCACACATTATTTCTTTTCTTCTGTCGCACTCATTTCACACAGTGGAACGCCCCTGACATCCATCCACATTGTCACAGTTGGCAAGACTTCGCTCGTTTTTATGGCTGCATACTATTCCTTTGCATGTGTGTGCATCATGTCTTAGTTCATCCATCTGTCCGTGAACGCTTAGGTTGCCTTTGTATCTTGGGCAATGTAAATA
>NC_139033.1:23568902-23636402 GCF_964662115.1 Mustela nivalis | reverse complement strand
TTGATGACTTTCAGTAACAATAGATTTTCTGTCATTAAGGAGAGTCAGAGTTAAAGTCTCTCTCTACATTTTTTATATCCTTAAATAAAAATGCTCTTGTGATATAACCTGGGCTCAAAGCACATTCCATCAAAAGAGAGAATTAATCCAGTTTTGTGACCAAGTTCTGAATTTGATGTACTTTGCATAATTTGGTCCTGATGCTACAGACCATCTTTCTGTTGTAGTTTTGCGTTCCTGTGCCTGTCTTGTATACGTCCTTGCTCGTAGTCTATCACTGTTTTATGTCCGCTGTTATTTTTGGTATTCCCATGTTACTTACTTTCAGATTTTTCCCTCATCCCCCAACTTTTCCAATTATTGAGGTCCTTTATCTTTTCTGCTTGCTTTCTGGGAGTTTTGTTTAATGGAAGTGAGCTGGAACCTCTTGCTTCCTACAATTTATGTTTTCCTAGCCATCTTATGGCCTACCTAAGTAATTTTTTTTGGAAGATGAAAAAGCACAATGTGAATATATATTTTTGTCATTGTGATAGGAAGAAGCCTAGATTGCCTGTCTTGATCATTTCTTGTTGAAAGCATTCTTTAACTTGGAGCATTTTACATACTGAAATTTTGGATCAGCCACTTAATTCATTGCCTATGTGGAATGGAAGCCCAATGCCACATAAATGTTTCCCTCATTTATATAGTTTTTTTTATTGATAGCTAGATGTCTTGATTTCATGTGTTAATAACTTTGTCACTGATTAGAAAACTTTTAGGTAGTATTTCCCTTTACTGTTTCAGGACCAGGATAATTAGGACCATTATTTGTCACTCAGACATAGCTTGTTAATTTTCAGATTCATCACACCAAAATATGGATGTGTGCACGCATGTGCATGCAATTCTAATGATGTTTCAGAGAGTCTTCCTAAAAATTTAAAATGTCTAGCGATACTTCAGCATTTTGTTAGGTCTTAATTTCTTTGTTCTTTGATTAAAATAACTTAGAAAATAAGTGGTCCATACTTTTGGTGATGTCCTATAATTCCTGTTTAGAATACTGTGAGATAGTAATGGTAGTGTTTCATGAATTTTGTCTTGATCATCAATGACCAACTATTTTTTTTAGCTGTTTCTATCTTGAATATGATGAGTGATCATGTAGCCAAAGACTAGTTTGTCATTATATTCCTTGGTCAGTATTTATGAAATTAATTTTATAAAATGCCTTTATGTTTCCATTTTGTCATCACTGTCCTTTTGTAGACATCCAGGTTGACTGTTTTACATCATGCATATGTTTAGAGCATCACAAATATGGGCCATCAAGACGAGAATTTAATGGTATCAGTGAAACTTGGAATAGAATTTGCTTTCACATCATTTGTCCGAGCTTTAAATTGTTGACTTCACATGTCCTAAGTGTACTGAGTTGTAACCTGGACCTGAAAGGTGGCTGAATCTGTTACACCGGTAAGAACAGACCTATCGAAGTGTAGTTAAGATGCGATTTGGTGTTTTGACCAACACGTCACAACAGCAGATACACACGTAAGTCTCTTCGTGGGTTTGCACTTGATGTCAGGGGAGTAATGCATGACTCATCCGTGAGCCTCGCGCGGAAACACGCTCTCTAGCAGCCCTGGAGCACCTTTCAGTTCTTGCCGGTGCCTCTTCAGTCAGGGCTCCTCCCTGCGGAGATGACGCGTGAGTCTGTGCGGGCTCGGTAGGAGCAATAAACTCCTGAAGTCTTCAGCGTGCACAGTCCCTTCAGAACAGTCGATTAGAACGTGGCCTTGCTGGAAGAACATGTTCTTCTTTAAAAATAAAGCCCTTTCCTTTTTCTTTCTCATTTTGTGTCAGAGTCTCTTCAAAAAAGAAAACATTTTAATTTGGAAAGAAATTTTGAGGTAAATGATTGTTAAAATTGCAATCAGCATATACAAGTACCCAAGATAAACAGAATCCCAGATCTCGTCGCTCAGAGACAGTTAGCTCTTGCGGACATCTCTCACCGGAAACCTCTTCTTGTGCATTCATAGAATTGTCCATATAGGATTCAGTATAAACGGGAATCCTACTGATCGTAATGTTTCGCGGCAGGCTTTGTTTCCTTTTTATGTTGTAGACATCATTGCACATATTGTTATAGATACAGATTTACATTATAACTTAATGACTTTATAATCTGTGGATTATATGTATCATGATATTGCTACTTAGTGAACATTTATAATATTTATATATTTTTACTGTGAAAACAATACTATGTGTAAGTCTTTCTCAAGTTATTGAGTTCTTTTGCTTGTATAAACTTAAGAGCTGGTGCTACAGGCATCCCTCTTTTGTTACCTTTGACCTATCTTCCCTCTTGTGCTCCCAGCGACAGGTGTGGTAGTTACTGTACATATTTGAAAGATGGAGAAGGTCGTCATTTTTATACTAAAATAAACCCCTATTTTATGTAACCAAATATGGAAATGTGAGGTTTCAAAGAAATTTCTAGTTTTCTTTGCATCAGATCAGTTCTAAAGTTCTTCTGTTACTCATTCCCTCTTTCCTTTCATTAACAAGACTTTGACAGAAAATACTGAAAAATATTCTGGGTGTTTGAAATATCAATTAGTGATCATCCAGTGGGAAAAAAAAGTAATACTTAATATATTCAGATTTCACTTTTTTATGTCGTCTCGTTTTGACGTGAACACGTGTTACCAAACTCTTGATGTCCTTGGAGAGCTTTAATAGGTTAGTGGTAAATTGTCGCATGAAGAGCAGTGATGAATTTGGTGGTCCCTGTGCTGACAAAGGGTTAGCTGTCAGCCAACTACTGGTGGAAGTGTTTACTTTGCGAAGTATAGGAATTCTAATGTATCTTATGGTATCATGCCCTCTATAACTCAGTAATGAAAAATAAGGAATGGATGTGAGAATACATTTTTTAAAAAAAATAAAATTGAGACCTCCTTGATAAGCTACCTGAGAGTGAGGCCCCATTTCCCACCTGCAACAGTCCTGTGAAAGTACCGTTCACTCTCAGGCCTCCAAACCCGTATTCCAATGCTTTACCCAAACCTTGAGCTCTGTGGCACGAGTGGCAGCCCTTGGTGTGCCCTTGTTCTTGTGGAGTCGCCGGAAGGCTTCCATGCGCTGTGGTTGTCATTGGTCGTTCCTGTGGGCGATTTTGCTGTCGTGGGACTACTCCTCTTTCTCCAGCCCATGGCTCGTAAGCGTGCAGCTGCCTGCACACTCCCGGAAGGTGAGGCTCGAGTCCTTGGGCTCCTTATAAAAGAAGATGTCTAGCATATGGGCCGTGGGACTTCTCTTTTTATAGAACTGAATACAGCAAAATTAATTTTATTTTGTTAAGGAAGGATACATGCAGTTTACTTTTGGGGAGAAAAATATTTCCCTCATACATATTAATACAGCTTTTTAATTGATTTTCTGATATGTTTTATGTTTTTTTTTACATCATCTTAGATTTTTTTTTTATTAACATACAATGTATTATTTGACCCAGGGGCACAGGTCTGTGAATCATCAGGCTTACACAGTTCACAGCACTCCCCATAGCGCATACCCTCCCCCGTGTCCACAACCCAGCCACCCTATCCCTACCCCCCCCACCCACCACCCAGCAACCCTCAGATATCTTATGTTTTATCAGAAATTTTTAAAGCTCAGAGTTTAAGCAACGGGTCAGTCTTACCAGAAAATGTCTGAGTTTCTTCTGATTCCATATGAAAAAGAAAGCCCAGTATTTCTACTTTTGACATATTTATATGTTCTAAGAACCAGGGAAGCTGTGTTGTGTTACCTTGGGTCTGTGTGTCAGTGGTGAATGACAGAGATAATGTGGTTTTTATCAATATTAATACTTACTGGGGCACCGTTTCAAAAAGGTCAGGAATGACAGAGCAAAAAATTTTCCTAAGAATGCTTTATAACAAGTCTTGAAAATGTGAAGCAGTTTAACCCACTTGATTGTCCTTGGCTGCTGAGGCAAGGCTGCACATCCAGAGCTCAGGGCGCTGCCAAGAACAGCGGGCGGCGGGACACCCCGGGGCGGCGGGAGGCTCCGGGGCTGCGCGGGGCTGCGCGGGGCTGCGCTCGCGGCCGGCACCTGCAGAGCTGCGGGGCCGGCCGGGCCTGGCTGCGGACTCCGTTCAGCCCGGGTCGCTCAGGATCCATGTGGGCTTCCTTTCTCTTACATGGAGAACACTTCTTTGCACACTTATTTGTAAATCATCAAATGCTCGCAGACTGGTCTAGCGGTTTTCTGGGAGGACCGTTGTTTTAATAATTAGGCTTTCTGTTTTTCTTGACTCGCCATTTTCAGTGATTCAGAAAAGACACTTAATATTGCAGGGCTGGGCATTTGTTTGAAATCTGACGATCCAATCAGTTTTTCTGTGTATGCCATGTGACAAATGTATAGCATTGCCAGGAAAGATCATATTAATTACTTTAATTAACACGTGACTTTGGAAGTCTCAGATTAATCAGCACGTGACTCGTGGTTATTTGTACCCTTGTGGGATTTTTTCACCACCAAATGCAAATACCAGACTAAAAATATTGCTTTGTTTGTACGTGGAGAGAATATTCATCGCAATGGTACTGTACATCTAAGAAAACAGAAAGTAATTAAAATGTTGATTACTATAGTAAATCTCTGCAACGGCTGCTTATTTGTATTTCATATGTGCTCACATTTCTGAGAAGTTAGCTTTTACACAACAACCTACCATGATTATCTGATATCCTCCGGAAGGTTAGCTGAGTTGTTTCCTATATTACTTAGGAAAAAATTTCTTTTCACAATTGAAAATGTCAGCATCAATTTAAAGTAACACTAAGCATGTGCTGGCTTTCTGAATATTATCCTGCAGCCACCCTGCCGAGGATCTGGCTGTGACAGTTTGATTAGATCATCAATCCTCACTGTTAACAGCACTTTTCCTGAACACCTGGGCTGCCGGGTCACATCTGAATCCGGCTACCGTTGTTCCGTGACCCAACGTGCGTTCACCATGGCAATCTACATTATATGCGCAAATTAAAAGTTACCTTATAACAACAGTTTACTTTAAAAAACGACCTCGTTTTCCCCCATGTTGAAGTCACGTTACATTATAGGAGGCGCATTTTCCTATGACGGGAGGATCTTTGAGGACATAGTCACCTGCCACGAGGAAGGTGTGTCTCTTTTTTCTTTTCATTTGAGCTTAGATCAGAGTCTCTGTAATGAGAATAATCTTGTCTTTCATCTTCTTATGCTGTGTAGAAATCTGCTTCGATTGCATTTTTTAAATTTAATTACATTTTTAACCAGATTTAAGCCTAAATAAATAATTGAATTTGTCATATATTGCTGAAAGTCTTTCTCTCCTTAATTGTCCACTTGAACTGTCACAACGGTCTGATTTATACTGTCCTATTTGTAGTTGTCGTGATAGAGATAAATACCTACTTAACATTTTCAGTGCAAATTGTTTTAATAGCAGACTGCAACATAAGCATGCTGTTAAATCTAACATTATCAGAGTTTTTGATACCATAATTATCTTTTGTTTTCCTCACAACTTTTTATTTATACAATGAGGGAAGGAAAATATAAAAATTCATATCATTAAAATGCTATGATACTTTGGAGTTGGAGACCTGACTTCGGCTACTCAACCAAAGTTTTACTGTTTGGGTTTGAACTGCGGTAAGTGGGAAATAGGTGCCCTGCTTCTGAGCGTTTCTGCCCGTTTCGGTAGAGGCAAACGTAAAGTCAAATACAAATTGCATCTGCTATTTTTCTTGGAACCTCTTATTGTTCTTCTGTTTTTACATGTTCGTTATTTGAAGTTGCATGTGAGCATTGTGCAAATACATTGTAGTACTGTGCTCTCTTAGTGAGGAAAATCTTTCATGTTTAGCAGCAGAGCACATGGACAGATACACTAAGAAAGACTTTCCTGTTTCTCATATCCTGTTTTTCTTTCTCTAGAGATGTAGAGCTTTTGGAATCTTTAACAGTTTTCTTCCTGATTTGTAATGACTTATTTATTCATGTGTAGGAAGATGTTATTAAATAATACTAAATATTCATAAGTAAAATTCTGCTTTGTAGAGATCAAAGCCTAACATGCGTGCATTTAGGTTTTTCTCATACTCTGGAGCGAGGAGAGTGCACGGGCTCCTGCGGCCATAGGCTCGTGTACCCCATCTCAGCTGTGTCTCTCAGCCCGCTCTGCATATGTTTTCATTAGCACGACTAATGTTCCTAATAAAATCTTGATCCTATCTCAGAAAGTCTGTAACAAGTGTAAACTTTCAGGCGTTTGACAGTGGCACAGTATCATAGGGTGGAAGGTTCATTTGACTAATAGACCGTTGGCCTACTTTTAGTTCAGCCTTTTCTCTGTCCAGCTGTGGGACCTTGTGTGCGTTCCCTGGAATCTCTGTCTCAGTCCGCGCACGTGCTAGACTCCGGAGCGGCCGGAGCCGGGGTCGCAGCCCGGGAGTCCCCGGGGTCCCGCAGCAGCTTTCTCTCCTTGGACCCCTCCTGACTCTCCGAGCCTGGTTTCGTGGTCTGAAAAGCTGAGATGATAGGACGCCGGCTGTTGTGAAGATCCAAGGCGGTCGTGGCTGGGAGGCCCCGTGAGGGAAACTCTGGCGCGGGCTTCGTGGTCTGCGGGCCCTGAACCCCGAGAACACCGGTGCCTCGGTACCTGACGCAGCCCTGGCCGCGCTGCTGGCTTTCTGAAGCTCCATTTACTCAACTAAAAGCACATGGGGAATTACTCTTTCCTTTCAAAATTCTCCTATGGAGAGAACTAGGTGAGGTTAAGTATGTTCGTGTCACGCACGGGGGAGTGTGTGGCCTCTGGAAGGTGGGCGGTCCCTGGGAGTCCCCTCTGCCCCTGCATATCCTTTTAGTGAAAACCTCCTGAGGCCCAGCCTCCTTGGAAGTTCTAGGGCGAGAGAGGGGAGGAGGCAAAGAAAGGCCCCTGATTTCTGGCGCTGACTTCTGTGCCGGGAGACTCCGAGGGGAAGGGAGCGAGCGGACCAGTCTTTCCAGAAAGCGATGGGCGCTGTGGAGGGAGCGATGCTGGCAGACCGGGAGGGCAGGGGTTCGGGACTGCAGGGGACCTTTCTTTTTTTTTTTTTTTTTTTTTGAGATTTTATTTATTTATTTGACAGAGAGAGATCACAAGTAGGCAGAGAGGCAGGCAGAGAGAGAGGAGGAAGCAGGCTCCCTGCTGAGCAGAGAGCCTGATGCGGGACTCGATCCCAGGACCCTGAGATCATGACCTGAGCTGAAGGCAGCGGCTTAACCCACTGAGCCACCCAGGCGCCCCTGCAGGGGACCTTTCATGGAGGGCGACTCGAGAGCGTTTCGTAAAGACCTTCTTTGAGGCAGTGGTAGACTCGGGGGTGGCCGTGAGAAACACCAGCAGGTCTTAGAGTGCAGCGGCCTGTAACTCCCAGACAACGGAGCTCCAACTCCCCGTGCTCTCCTGAGGCGGGCGGAGCGGCCCGTGGGCCACGAGAAGGAGTTGTCAGGGAGCGCTCCGGCTGGAGGGGTGCAGTGCAGTGCAGACTCCGAGGTGGGCCGGGGGTTCACTGCGCAGGGCCGCCGTGGCCCTGACCCTTGCACGAAGGGGCGAGGGCTGCGCGAAGGGCACGGGCCGCAGCTCCGTCCTGCGGGCTCTGGAGGTGCCGGCGAGGGGCTTGTGCCGTGTGTGCGAGCAGCCCTTGGAGGACACACTCGTGCTTCGGGCCGGCACTCAAGGTCTCCCTCCACAATTTGTCCAAACTCTCTCTCCCCTTTGTGTTTTATGACCACAGACATTTTCATCTCAAGTACAAATAGTACAGGATGTGATTTCTAGTGTACAGTAAAAGTTGGCATCGTAAAAATAACTCCTATCTCACTTTTTAGTATGTATCCAACAGAATGTTAATACCATGGCGGTTTGATGCTGTCTTCCATGTAAACGTTAGGTGACTAAGCTCTCTTTTCACTGCCAGAAAATTTATATTTGCTTTTCTTCTTGAACTCTTGTCTCTTCCATTTCCTCCACTGATTTGATTTTATGGTTTCATAACATGAAGCTGTTTTGATGACTGTCCTGTCGGTCCTGTGTGTACGTATATGTGTGTACATACACACCCTGTAGATACACACATTGAAGTAAGAGCGTTAAATTTTTACTGTCTTTGGCTACAGGACTCTTAGTGTTAAAATTGGCTAGGAAGAATTGTTCTTATCAATAGTACTGAGACACAGTTGTTTTAGATAGTGAAATTAAAAACAATAATTGGTAATTATTATTCATGAAATACAATGCCATTGGAATGCCTCTCTTACTGAGATGGAGAGAGTTCATAAAATTTCAGATCATGTGTCCATTGATGAATACTGTGACCAGAGTGACATAAAGTCTGGTGGAAATTAATAGCAAACATAAATGACAATTGAAATACTATAATTGTGGGGCTTAGAAATGAAGTTTGAATGGTAATCAGGTATATTGTTTGTATATTATATTTGTTTATGTCATCACAGTAGGATGAATTACATTGTTTTAAAAGTTAATGTAACTTTAACCCATGCATGATCGGAGTAACTAAGTAAGCGGACAGGTGCTTGATGAGGGGTAGATAGAGGCACTTAGTAAAAATGTATAGTACCTACTGTTCTTTGTGTAAGACTTAGTGATGATGTAAGTGTGAATAGTACCTACTGTTCCTTGTGTAAGACTTAGTGATGATGTAGGTGTGAATAGTACCTACTGTTCTTTGTGTAAGACTTAGTGATGATGTAAGTGTGAATAGTACCTACTGTTCCTTGTGTAAGACTTAGTGATGATGTAAGTGTGAACAGTACCTACTGTTCCTTGTGTAAGACTTAGTGATGATGTAGGTGTGAATAGTACCTACTGTTCTTTGTGTAAGACTTAGTGATGATGTAAGTGTGAATAGTACCTACTGTTCCTTGTGTAAGACTTAGTGATGATGTAAGTGTGAACAGTACCTACTGTTCTTTGTGTAAGACTTAGTGATGATGTAGGTGTGAATAGTACCTACTGTTCCTTGTGTAAGATTAGTGATGATGTAAGTGTGAATAGTACCTACTGTTCCTTGTGTAAGATTAGTGATGATGTAGGTGTGAATAGTACCTACTGTTCCTTGTGTAAGACTTAGTGATGATGTAAGTGTGAATAGTACCTACTGTTCTTTGTGTAAGACTTAGTGATGATGTAGGTGTGAATAGTACCTACTGTTCTTTGTGTAAGACTTAGTGATGATGTAAGTGTGAACAGTACCTACTGTTCTTTGTGTAAGACTTAGTGATGATGTAAGTGTGAATAGTACCTACTGTTCTTTGTGTAAGACTTAGTGATGATGTTTAAATGTTTACGAAAATATAAATGTTAAGTTACTTTTTTTACGGATATAAAATGCATCTACTAGAAATTCATGTCGACTCTCCCACCGCCTCCACCGTGATCTCACACGAAATACGTAACTGAGATGGGCCACGGCGCATGTGAGGGGCATGCTCTGGCTCCCGACTCTTTGTCGTGACTGTGTTCGTGGTAGGGTTTGTTGTCCAGTGAATTATTTCCCAGGATTCCTTTTTTTCCCCAATGCAAAAACTGAGGGATCCCCGTGCTTAGAGACGGTGTGGATCTTTGCTGCGATCTGCCTGTGAGAGGAGTGTCCGCTCCCTCCGGCTGCTCCTTCCTTCTCTTTCTGCATTGCTTTCCGTCCGCCTGATGTCCTTCACCAGTGATCCTTCAGGACTGGTAAGGCAGGGTCCTCGAAGCATGACTTACCGTCGCTGTCACCATCCCGTCTGCGCTGTCACTCAATTTAGGACATCTGAATTTAGGCCAGGTGCCCTGTGTCTAATGTCGTGCTTCTCTTTTTATGGAAACGACTGGACGCTCTGTCCCAGGCTTATTGCGCATTGATTTTAGTAAGGCTTTTCCAAGAAACGGTGGTTTCTTTGGTGCCCCGGCCCTCTGTAGCACTCTGGAGTGCAGTTCAGGATGGGCAGGAATGCAGCCGTTGTTCCGGGACGTGACGGAGAGACCATCGTGGCGTGGCCTGTGGTGAACGCAGGTGGCACTGGGTGCTCCCTCAAGAGCTTTGGTGGCCATTCAGTAAAAGGAAAGAGAAAGGAGCTAGGGATTGGGCGTCGATACCTGTAAACTACCTGGACCTAAATGCTCTCTTTCAAAAGTCTTCACGTGCTCACGGAGTGTGGAGGTCATGGTCTGAGTCGGAAGGTCGTGGCAGAAAGAGCGGAGGGGAGAAGGGAGAGCCCTGAAGAGATCGCGTTCCAGGGAGAGCGATGATGGCGGCTTGGACCAAGGTGCTCGGAGAGAGCAGGTTTACGTAGTAAACTGAAGGCAGAGCCGGTGGCGCTTATTAGAGGATGGATTGTAAGATAGCAGTGGGGGGGCATCGGGGTGGAGTGGGCGGAGTCATCGGTGATGGTGCCTTTACGTGAGAAGACGACCATGAGGAGAACATGTTTTGAATTGTCTTTGGGAACCGAGAGATGGGTTTGGAGTACTTGTCAGATGTTCCAGTGGCAGTGGGGGCGCGATAGCCATCATTCCAGAAGTAAAGGCAGAGGCCTGGGCTGCAGGTCTGCCTTTCAGAGATGGAGGCCTGCAGCTGCTGCGTCGCCTGCCGTGGGAACTGGGCGCGGTCCTCGAGGGCCGGCGTGAAGAGGCGAGCGGGGAAGAGGGCCAAGCCTGTCGCCCTCCCGGAGGGCAGCTGAGGAGGGAGGAGGCTGCGGTGGAGTTCCAGAGGGCAGCTTTTCGGGAAGACAGGGGACTGCGGACATCCTCACTCTAGTAACAACAGTGCTTCAGGGAGGGACTATTTGTACCGTGAAGACAGAATGGAGCGTTCCCGTTCCTACCGAGTCTGAGCCGGAGATTGTTGACCCGGATGGTTCTGAGAGATGCCCTCGTGTTCTGGCACGTCCCACCAGGATGGTGCCTGGCCGGGTGCTGAGAGGAGGACTCTGGAGGCCTCCTGGTCTGTGCCTGACCTCTGTGCTGTCCGGACTGTCCACAGGTCATCCTGGTGGGACAGGTTAATCAGCCCGGCCCCATTCATAGTTTCTCTCGTGAGTCATTAGGGGGTGAACGAACCCGCAACCACTTTCGCCGTCATTCTCTTCTTTTCCGTGATGCCTCCGGGTCATGGCTATGATGCTTGGGGCCCTGCGGCGTGATTTCAAGGCAACTTCCCTTGGCTGGTGTCTTCTGTGAGCCTCCCAGGGACAGCTGTTTTTTTCAGTCTCTTCCTGCCAACATGTTTTTATGTGTTTATGGTTCTCAGGTAGGTTAGAATAATGAAGCCTTTATTCCACGATCTACCCTCTTTCTATTTTTGTATTTTTACAAGATGGTAATTTTGCGGTTGGTATTTTGCACATCATAAACTTTTATAGTTATTCACTTGTGAATTTGAGCGTTTTTGTATGTAGTTTTATATTTTTTTATTTTTTGAAATTTTGATGAAATTGTCATAGTTATTCTTGTCTTATACTTTAACTATTAAAAGAGATTTATATTTTTTCTGTTAGTAATCCCAGCACTTGATACACTGAGTTGTCTTCCTAGAATTCATTAGGATTATGCTGTGAAACCGCACATGTGTTTTAAAGCTTAATCGTATTATATCATATCCTGCTCTTGGTCTTAAACTGTTCGCAGACTGAGAAAACAGCAAGTCGCACCATTGGGTGCGATGGCGTTGTTCCTGTCTCCGCGCACTGCATCCAGAGTGCCCGGTTCTACTGTTCACCAGTCACTTTAATTTTAACGTTGCTGCCCTGCTTTACTCTCCATCCTCTACAGTGTTGACGTTCCCTCTGTGTGTGACTCAGGGCTCTTTTTTCCTCCCCTTTATTTTCTGGGCTTTAATCTTTGCATGTTATTTTGTTAACTTTCTACGCCCATGGTCGTGTTTCCTTGTGTCCGGAGGGAGCACCACACGGCAGGCCGATTGTGCGCAGCCCCGTTGTTTCCTGCAGCTCTGGGCTGGTCTCAGTCCTGTTGCTTAGGGATTGTGAGACCTTTGGCAAGGAATTCTCTCAGAATTCACGAGTCTTATGCTTTGCTCTGCGGAGTTTTCTGTGTGTAAAAGGAAGTAATAATAATATTTATTTCAGAAAGTTGTGAAATTTAAATAACATGTCATAAATTTTCTAATACATAGTGAACTACTCAATATATTACCTGGAAGGTTTTCTTGAATCTGATTCCAGTGTACCGTTTCCTCCAGTCTGTCCTCATACCCTGAACAGCCAGAACTTGATTTTTCCACATTGCGCTTCTAGACAACTCCTTGTTCTTTTGAAGGCAGTGTCTCTTCCCACCACCCCTAGCTGCTTTTCAGATTTTTTTTTTTGTCTTTTGTTTTCTGTACTTTGATTACAGTGGGACTTGTGTGTGGCACGTACGTGTGTGTGCGCGTGCACGATGCTGTGTGTGTCTGCCAGCGCGCATGCGTTTTCGTTCTTCCTTTTGACTGTGGAAGTTGGTGTCTGTCTCCAGTTTTGGAACACTTGGGCTCTTACCTTTTCGGATATTGCTTCTCTCTGTCTCCCTCTTTTTCTGGGACCTCAAGTACAAGTGTGATGGGCGTCCGCGGCCTTCTCTTCTCTTCTTTCCAGTCCTCCTTCTCCTTACTCTTCAGTCTCGGTATTGTCTGTTGACTCTCTCAGAATTCACGAGTCTTGTGCTTTGCTCTGCGGAGTTTTCTGCTAAGCCATCTCTTCCCATCTCTTCATCAACGTCAGTTTTCTCGGACAGTTCTCCATTCATTGCATCCATTTTTGTCCCTCTTTTTAATCTGTCTTAACACGCTGATCATACTTATTTCAGAGTCTTTGGTTATTTTTTTCTGGATTATCGGTTGCATTTTCCTCCCCGTTTGCCTTTCCGGTAGTTCCCCGGGTGTGTGAATAGCAGGGCGAAGGAAAGAGCAGAGAGGCCCAGACGCTTTCACTGGGTGGGTGGATCGTCCCTTTCTTCTGTTAGCTGCCGCCAGCTTTCAGTGACCCTGTGGTTTGTCCCTGTTTTTCACCTGTGGAAATTCTGTGCTTTGAGGCCCGCTAGGTGGAGGTGGGCTCTTTGTGCTCAGTGCGTGAAGACTGCACAGCACCTGTGCTTGGCCTTTCAGGGGTTTTGAGCTACATACTTCAGCTCATGCCCCGTGCAGCTTAGTAGTCGGCCAGCTCTCACGCGGGTGGGTCTGTGTTTGTGGCAGGTCCCTTCTCGTGAGCAGCGGTTCATCCCCTCAGGGCTGCGAGGCCGCAGTCTGCTTTGTCCCCTTCACCTCCCGCCTCACCAAAGCACAGGTTCCGTGGGAGCCTCTGCCTTGCATCTGGGTCCCCTCGAGCTTCCAGTCTGTCGCTGTGTCGTGCGCAGGATTGATGCTGGTGTTCTTTTATCCCGGTGGAAGCCCCTCAGCCTGGGCCGAGGTTGCTGTCCCAAGACGGAACTGGCAAGTGGCCTGCGGAGAAAGCCTCCCTTGGGAAGGCTTGGGAAGGGCTCACGCTTCTCTGCACTGGGAGCTCACCTGGCTCGGGCCATCCAGCAGCTTCCTTAATATCAATTGCCAGGAGCGCCGTTGTGGTTAATCAGCCTTTTCTGGTTGTTGGGATGGAGGCTCTGGCTCACACCATGTATATATCCTCTCAGGAAGCAGAAATCCTAGATTTAGTTGAAAACTTAGAAATTGTGATTTGTTAATATCTTCAGGATGGTAGTGAACACGTTCTTAGGGACTGATGATGGAAGAAAGCAGGGCATGTAGCAAGTGTCCCCTTGCTGCTTTTTGCATTGGTGTGGAGTTCATTCTGGACACAGGAATGGGCATTTTTTTCTCTTTTAAAAAATTATTTAAATTCAAGTTAGTTTACATATAGTTTGTTATTAATTTCAGGGGTAGGATGTAGTGATCCATTAGATGCAGGTAACCCCCAGTGCTGGCTGTGTCCCGTGCCCTCCTTAACGCCCGCCCCCACCCCTCCCCTCCAGCAGCCCTTGGTTTGTTTCCTGCAGCTGAGGGTTTCTTACGGTTTGTCTCCCTCTCTGCTTTTATTTTATTTTATTTTATTTTATTTTATTTTATTTTATTTTATTTTATTTTTCCTTCCCTTCCCTCTGTTCATCAGGTTTGTTTCTTAAATTCCTCACAAGTGAAATCATATGGTATTTGTCTTTCTCTGGCTGACTTATTTGGTTAGTGTAATACACTCTAGGTCCATACATGTTGCTGCAAATGACAAGATGTCATTCTTTTCGATGTCCAAGGAATACTCCCATTTTCTATCTATACCCCATTTCCTCTGTCCATTCATCTGCTGATGGGCATCTGGGCTCTAGGTATTTATCTAAAGGTTACAAAAATAGTGATCTGAAGGGGTACATGCAGCCCAGTGTTTATAGCAGCAGTGCCCACAGTAGCTAAAATATGGAGAGAATGTATAATTTCTTGCTGTTACTGAAACCACATTTGAGTAACATTAAGAACAATTCATGTAGCAAATTATACTCTGTTTTTTTTTCAGTGGTTGGTATTTTAAAAGACCTAAGTTTTGTTTTATTTGAACTATTTTTAAGGATTGACTTAAATGTAAGAGTCTCAGTAAATTTGAAAGTAGTTCAGTTTATTGAAAACCAATAAATAAGATTTTATCCTCTATCACAGTTGCTAGTGTTCTGATTGTAATTTTGAGTAATTATACAAGTGCAGAGGCAAACAAACAGATGATATTTCTATCATGAAGCCCCAGGATGAGGAAGTAAATTTTTAAAAATAGCATTGTTTTCATTACAGCTTTTTAAAAAATATATGATCCGATGGCTTAAAAAGTTCTTGTTTATATAATAAGTTCAGTGAAACTTTTTTTAAAATTTATTTTTTATTTTAAGATTTTATTTATTTATTTGACAGAGAGAAAGGTCACAAGCAGGTAGAGCAGCAGGCAGAGAGAGGGGAAAGCAGGCTCTCTGCTCAGAGAGCCTGATGTGGGGCTTGACCCCAGGACTGTGAGGTCATGACCTGAGCTGAAGGCAGAGGCTTAATCCACTGAGCCACCCAGGCGCCCCTCAGTGAAACTTTTAATTTTATTCTTGCCTCTTTGTTAAACAGATTCAAATAACTTATCAGAGCTTATTCTATAGCACTAATTTTTTTTTCCACTTAAATATAGTTATCCCCATTTTCTTTCTTTTAACCTGTTTCTATCCTTTTATTATGGAAATTTCCAGTGCACAGGTCCCTTACAGGGAGCACCATTGTGTTCACTGGGTCCTGTGACCTTCAGAGTCAACTTTTGTAGCATCTGTCTTACTTCCTTTCAGCCCTGTTTTCGTTCCGTTATTCCCACTGATCTATAGGAGGAAATCAGTTTTATTTTATTTGGAGAATTTATCCTTCTGTTGGTTTTAAACACAAGCAAATATGGAATATATTGTATTTTGAGGCTTAAAACTATAACTAAAATTTTTTTCACAATACTAATCAAACAGTTGTTGAATAACATTGATTTTCCACAATTGATTTTCCCTTTATAGTAAAGATTAATAAGCAATTTGGATAAATTCGATGATTAGTAGGTATGGGAACCAAGATTTGAAAGAAGACCGCCCAGATCTGGAGCCTGCCTTTGTATCTGTTTCCCCTGGCTGCCTAGCGGGCTATGCAGACCAGGTCCTTTTGCTTGTTTCAACCTCTTTCTTTGGATTCACGAAACGACTTTAATATTTTAGGTCCTTTCTGCTTCACTGTGTTCATAGATTATTCCTGCTGAAGCGTAACTCTTTGATTGTCTTCTTTACCATACAAACCAAAAGAAGCAATGGTGCTCTGCGCCTCCAAATGACATTTTAGAATTCTTTATGTTGTTCCAAGCTCTGCACAATATGTATCCAAATACCAGTTACATTTACTTCTCCCACAGGGTTCCTTAGGGCTTGGGACATGAACGTTTTTATGTTCGTGGTTATGCAAATTTTTGATTGCAAGTTGTAGAATGTACTGGAAACTCTTCCGGGAAAGGATATTTTGAGTATGTTGCTGCTTTGCCTCTTTGTTGCTTGATTCAGCCAGTTAAAGAAAATACCTGCTTCTCAGTAATGATCATATTCTGTCATATTTATGGTTCCTTGGGTTGATGTCGAGTTTGAGGTAGATGATGGAACCACCCACCTTCCGACTTTCTCCTCCCGTCAGGTTCATGTTGTGGAAGAGCTGAGTGGGTCGCCCTCTGAGTGGGATTTACTCTTCCCTTGGCATTCTAACTCTGCACTTTTTAATTGAAGACTCCTTATATCCTGATGGTTAAGGTTTATTTCTCTCTTTTCTTACTAATTTAAGCCTCTACCTAATCACACTTGTCTGATAAGTCAGTCTTTCTGCAAAAAAAAAAAAAAAGATGAGATATTATTCTTTATACCAAATGTAAATACAGTATACACAAACCTCTAAATGCTTTCTCCAGATGATGCGCTTATAATAAATTTAATAATATTTCTTTAATGTTTTCTCCACTCAATATAAGTTATTTCTTCCTAAGATGACAAGTATATGATAGTATACTTAAATATAAAAAAAGGTGGTGAGTCTTTTGTCTTTTCCGTAAAATGGAAACAGAATAATTTTTTTTCTCTAAGTTCTATTTCCTCAAACAAATGAGTTTAAAAACCTTTCTAAATGTTTATGATTCTTAATCTCAATATTGCTAAGACTCTGTTTCTTTTTCTTATTATGCCAAAATACTGTTGGCTTTTTGTGTGGTGGCTTTGATTTATTTAAACCAAGAATTTAGTGGTATAGAAGATGAAAAACATTTTATTTGTATATTTCACTCAGTAATGATACAATCAGGCACGGCATTTGTCATTTAAATTTGTGTCTGTAAAGCTCAATATGCAGCCTATTATTCTAATAAGGTCATAATCTAATTGCTGAAAGTGTTCTGCATTTTAGTGTACATATATATTAATGGTTTTGACTTTCAATCAATATTCATGTCAATAAATAAGCCTATTATAAAATTGTGGATACAGTTCAGGTATTACATAATAAGTAGGGAATTGCTTTCTGTCGACTTTTATCTTGTTATGATTCCTTTTCCTTTCCCTTTTTAAATTTAGTAAGAACCTCATTGATTCTCTTCTGTGTTTGGTGCTAAAATCTATCTCTGAGTAAAATCTCATTGGTGTTTTATGTTAATTATTTTTTGGTTGATTTTTCATTGATCTGAAGTTTTAATATGCTCATTCTAGCAAATATCCTGCAGTCAGACTGTGGAGTTACTACTGTGTTAGCTGCTACATCATTGGTGCGGTTGGTAGTAAGTACCCCCATTCGTGGAGCTGGCTCCTGCCGCGTGCTTTCAGGACAAGCATAAACAGGGGAACAGCCCATGTGTCGCTTGCCTGTCAGCGATTTGGATTTCTCATTCTTTTTGACAAAGAATTGCAGAGACTAAACTTTGCACCTTTTCTGCAGTCTTAGTGTTTTGTTTTGTTTTGTAGTGTATCTGAATGATGTCTTGATGTTAAAACATACTAAGTTTCTTTATTCCTGTTGTGCCCCTCACTTTGATGAAATTTATGTGCTTAATTAATTTCTTAAATAGTTCCCACACTTCCTCTTACTTGGTTCTATTGGTTGGCATTTTCCCCCCAAATCATGTCACTGATGCTTAGTTAATATGGAAAAATACTTGTATAAGTTTAGGAGCATAAAGGAGTAATTTTTTACTATACTGTTTTGGTTTATGAAATATAAAATGCAAAGTACATTGTACGTTTTTGTACATCACTGATGGTGTTAGTTATAAATTAGTATTATAACATTTATATTTGTTTTAATAGTTAATCTGTTTAAATAAATAGCTAGAAAAATACATAAGTAAATATTTATTAAGACCTGTACATGTTCAAAATCCTGTGATGGTGGTTTTGGGCACATGAAAATTATTTGAAAGGTAATAAATATTCCCAAGAAGCTGCAGTATTGGGCATGAATGCCCAATAGGGTGACTATGAAGTCTTTTTTACAGCATATTTTTATGGACCATTTTAAAAGCCACTGATAGATTCTAAAGCTATTCTGAATTTTATAGACATAGGATTATGGATTATCCATAGTCTGGTGGCCAATATCATCATATTGTGCATTTTAATTGGGCAGTTTATGTATTGGCTCAGAATTTCTTTTTTCTTTTTTTTTTTTTTAGGATTTTGTTTATTTATTTGACAGAGAGCACAAGCAGGGGGAGTGGCAGACTGAAGGAGAGGGAGACCAATGTGGGGCTTGATCCCAGCATCCTGGGATCATGACCCGAGCTAAAGGCAGACGCTTAACTGACTGGAGCCAGTCAGGTATCCCCTAAGTTTCATTTTTTTAATGTAGAAGGGAAATCTGTAAGTTATTAATTAATTGGTGTGTCAATTTGTTACCTTAACTCGGCTTGGAAATATGAGATGACCCTTGGCCTAAACATACAGTGGGCTTTGCATCCTGGCCTCCCAAAGTCTGGTGTGTCAGACTGTGCCCATGCTGCTCTTCTGAGCTGATCCCAGTATGAATACAAGTGCTGGCACAGTACTAGTCGCACCAGAACGCATTCCTCCTTCACCGCGTGCGCCGGGCTTGGACCTGTGCCTTGTTTCCTGTTGGTCAGGTTATCCTACCCTTGATTTGTTGACACGAAGTTCAGTTTGTGTGGTGTGTTTCCTTGTTATTTTAATTTCTACATTCCTCATGCATTGTAGTATTTATTTCTTATATATTTCTTATATATATTATATATTGTGATATATTTCTTTGTACTTATATATTTTTTTTATTTTGTAAAGATTTTTATTTATTTATTTGACAGAGATCACAAGTAGGCAGAGAGGCAGACAGAGAGAGAGGAGGGGAAGCGGCTCCCTGCCTAGCAGAAAGCCTGATGCAGGGCTTGATCCCAGGACCCCGGGATCATGACCTGAGCCGAAGGCAGAGGCTTTAACCGACTGAGCCACCCAGGTGCCCCGTGTACTTATATTTCTTACATTTCTTTGTACTTTATGGGTAAGATGATGTCCTCAATGTGTTGATTATTTGTGTTTGAAATTTTACATATGCATATAGAATGGCTACTTGAGGATTTGTTTTTAGGTTATCAAAGGAATTTTTTTACTGTGATACTTTCCTTGCTTTGACTAAAATAAGCAAAACTCTTTTTACACACAGATGTATTTTAATCCAGCAGCTGTCTTCTTACACATTTTTTAAAACACATTTTGGTTAAGTCAGAAATCCAAATGCAAAATACAGCACAGAGGAATATCACATGTATTTCTGGCTCTCTGTAGGGTTGAGGAATAGATAACATTCATTCATGTCTGGCTAATTTCCAATGTTGTCAGTCGTTCGTTATTCAGTACTTTCCATTAATATAACTGTAAAGCATTTTTCATTGTATTTACCTGGTTTGAAAGCGACTGAAAAGGAAAAAAAAAAGCACTACATGTGAACAAAGACTAAAGCATTTTGGTATGACTCTTGATAAATGATAAAGGAAATAATCTTTCTTGCTCCTTCCCTTCTGTATGGAGACGTGTCACAGCTGGAAACGTGGCTGGTTGTGACAGGTCCTTTCACCTCCGTGAGAGGTGGTGCCACGTGCCCGCACAGTCTGAGGCCCCCACCGCAGTGTCCCAGCATCGGTGGGCAGTTGGAGAGAATGTCGAGCCTCCGGAAAACTTCCTTGTTTGGCGAGCTAGTGAGTCTCCGCTGGAATGGGGGGCCTCTAAGAAGAAGCTGTAGATACTGGGTTTGGGGTAAAACGTGCTCATTGCACGTGTCGGGCATTCTTGGTTTATCCGCGGTGAATCTCAGTTATTCCAAAGCAGTCGTGGGCCTCTTCTACCTAATTTTCATGAGCACAGTTGCTACTTACAGGGAAGTATTACTGCCCCTTCCAAGAGTCTTCTTATTTTTGAGATCTGTCCTGTGGGAGTGCTAGGGTCTTGCCAGTGCAGGGATGTGGAATCTTAGCGTGGCCAAGAGGCGTTGGCTGGTGGGCCTTTCCCATAGTGCTCCAGCTGTGCGGGGTGTGGTTGCTGAGACACTCGCTCCTGCTCATTTCTGGGCGCGCCGTGTCCGTCTAGGTTCAGTGAAAAGACAGGGTCGTGTAACTAGTTCTTAGGCAAATTGGCATTCTTCTGCTGCTGGCTTCGTTTGTGTTTTTATCAGTTTTTTTTTACCTACTGCTGACTGGGGGTGGTGGAACAGCAGTTTGGACGGTGTAACCAGTGCATCTGTGGGCTTGTTGCCCCAGTGCTGGTGAGTGACTGCCCTCTCCGACGCTTTCAAAGACAGAGGATGCAGTGAGAATGTCGGGGGTTCCCGCTCAAATATTAACAGAGCCTTCTCATAGTCAGACTGGTTTTTAAAATCAGTGTTTTTCAGTTATCCACTACAATTAAGAAGTAAGTAAAGTAAAGCTTTCTTAAGTAAAAAAAAAAATATCTTTTTGTACTGATGAATTTTAACTTTGGGAATTGTCTCAGTGTGTGACTCTAAAGCTATCACTTCTCCATAAATATCTGAAAACAAGAAAGCTTTTGAGTTGCTTATTTTATGCCGAATTTCATGGGTTACAAAAAGGATAAAATTCTTGGTGCTTGACAGGAGCTTACAACCCACTCTGCTGGCCCACCCAACTCTTCTTGTTGTCACGTAGCTGTCCTTCCATGGGACAAGTGAGATGAGAATCCTAGTCTTGATAATGCGGTCATTCAGCTAACAGTGATTCGGCAGGTCCGCCAATACCTGCCAGGTGTCAGGAACGCGGGGCTGAATATGATCCGAGACGCGGGGACAGGCGGGTACCAGGAGGGCTGCTTGTCACATGCGGTGGTTGGCTGGGTGTTGGAGGGACGCACAGTGTGTTATGGAAACAGAAGGGAACAGAATTAAAGGACCTGAATCTTGAAGGTAGCTCTCCGAACTAGTTGTTTGTTAAAGGGTAATGGAGAAAATCCAGTGACGTTTAAGTTGTAAAATTGGCAACATTGGTTGCAGAGCGAAGACGAGGCATGAGGGGAGAAGGGGGAGTGGGGAATGACGTGTCCTCAGTTTTCGATGTAGTCAGGGGTCCGTGGCCCCGCCATCCGCTCATGGCGACACCACCATAAGCAGCTGCAGGGGCACGTGTGGCACTGAGCTCAAGAGAAGTTGTGGTTTAAACTGAGAGCTTGGGAGACGGGGGGGATAATGGGAGGGTGAGTCTGGCGGTGGGTGTTAAGGAGGGCACGGATCGCGTGGAGCGCTGGGTGCATAAGCAATGAGTCTTGAAACACTGAAAAAATAAAATTAAATTAAAAAATAAAAAATTTAAAAACAATAAAGAAGTTATGGTTTAATGGTTCAATTAAGTACACAGAACTAGTTCTGGAAGAACACTTCCTTTTGAAAACACTCAGAAGTTGTTTAGAAGATGAAGGCATAAACAGTTTCGTATGAAAAACCTGTTTATCCAGCCATACATGGTTGGTTTTCTTTAAATTTGGGACCCCTGAGCACAAGGGGACCTTACAAGGTCGGGCCATCCTACCACACTGCTCTGGCTCACTGTCTTCCCTGCCGTCGCCCGAGCCACCAATCACACCCGTCCTCGCTCACTGAGAAAGCGGAAGGTATTCATCACCTCTCTCCCCTCACTGGCCTTACCCGTACCTCCGCACTTACAGCCACACTCCTGGGCTCCCGTTCTGTCACCGTGGGTGGGCTAGGGTACCCTCCGCTCAGGTGACCTGTGGTGCATGCATTTACCCTCCCTCAGCCCCTGGCTTCTGGAGGTGTCCTCCTCTGTCTTTTGTGACACCGAGGGTTTTCTCTCAGCCTGATGCGATTATTCCCACAAATGTCATCCCACTCTAATCTCGTCCATCCTAAAACCAGCAGCAGACTCCCTTGACCCCATGCTGCTGTCCAGGGATCCCTCCCCATTTATCTATACGCTGTGCAGCGACACCCCTGCAGAGTTTGTCTGTCCTGTCTCCCCTGGCTCCCGTGTACTCCTTCCACTGGGGCTCAGCCCTAACTCTAAGCCTTGTCAAAGGCACAGTGACATCCATGTGGCCAGTGTTAAGGATCAAGTCCCCGCCCTCATGGTCACATGTCAAAGTGTCACCTGGTGGGTTGGGGTGGGGGGCGCAGCACTCCTTGCTCCTGCTTCCAGAAGGCGCTCCCCCTCTCCCTGCTGAGGAGCAGGACAGACAAGGCCGTCTCCCAGACTCCCCATGTTTTGAGTGAAGTTTTGTTAGACTGTTTTGAAACAATGTCAAATTAATAGGAAACTTGTGGAAATCAAGTGAAGAACTCCTGTCTGCCCTTGGTCTGGGGAGCCTTTTCAGTTTGTCTGTGAGTCCAGTCATGCTCTGGTAGCAAGAGGATTTAATCCTCTGCCCTTGGCAGCCGCCATTTTACTTTCTGTCTCTGTTATGTTTAAATCCTGGGGGCCTCATGGAAGCAGCATCGCATGCACACTCTGTGTCCTTTTGTGACCAGCCTGGTTGACCTCAGGGTCATCCATGAGGTAGCGGGGTCAGAACGTCCTTCCCGTGTAAGTCTGAGTCGGGGTTCACCATTTGGCTCACAAGACTTGCTGCTTATCTGTCAGTGGACACCTCGTTTGCTTCTACTCTTGGCTCTGAGGACTGTGTTTCTGCGAACACGGTGTGCAAATACCTGCTTGAGACCCTGCCGCCATTTCTTCTGGGATATACCCAGGAGTGGAATTGCTGGATCATATGGTAATTTCAGTTACTTTTCTGAGGAAACTTCACCCTGTTTTCTACAACAGCTGCCCCGTTGTGCGTTCCCAGCTGCTGTGCGTGAGGACCCCAGTTTCTCCACATCCTTGCTGACACTTGATAATTCTGCCATGTTTGATCTGAGGTTGTGAGGTGAGAGGGAGCCTGTTTCCATTGTAGTACCTTCTTCGGACGAGTACACCTCTGTGTTTTTCCCTCACTCTTCATTAGTTTCTTGTATGTAGAGCTTAAAAGTGCATTTGGCATTTTATTTTCATATTTTTAATGGTTGGGAAGGAGCATATTGATTTGAAGGGTTATAATTGATGTTTTTTACTTTGAATGATAGTTTGATGATTTCAGGAAATTTCCCTTTTGGAGCACCTGAATATACCTTGAAAGGGAAAGAAGAATTAAAACCATTTTCTCCTTTTGACTTTGTTAGAACTTGTTAAATGAAATTCAAATCAGTAGTTCCGTTCAAGTGTTTTAGAAGCTTTTTGCTGTTACCTTGGGTATTATCACTAACACTTTTTCAGTGTTCTTTAAGGTCTTTTAAATTCTGCCAACTTTAGGTAATGGATTTTTTCTTCTATATGCGTAATGAGGTTAGCCATTTGACAGCATCTGCTTGCTTTGGGTAAGACTTTCTTTCTTGGGGGGCTGTGCCCATAGGAAGGAACCTGGGGGACCTGGGTGATGTGGGGACTCGCAGGTGGACTTCTCGGACCCTAGCCCTCGTGCACTCCGGCCCTTTGGTCAGGAGCTGGTTTCTCACTGCAGCCGGGCGGTAGCTGCCGTCCTTCCCTCCGTGCTCTTATTTAGGCCTTGGCCACAGTCCCAAGGTCTTCAGACTGAGCTCTAGTCATGAATCTCCCACCCAGCCCTCAGCGCCTCCCCTCTGCAGGACAGGTGGGTGCATTCAGTCAGTCCCCGAGCACTGACATTGCTGTGGAACTTTGACCATATTCACTGTGAGCATCCTCAGGTTACTTCTGGAGGAGACAGGAAGTCAGACTGATTGTTGGATGAGTGAAGCGTTTTGTGATGGAATTATGCACAGGGAGGACCCCGGCATCCGTTAGCAGCCGGAAGAGCCTTCTTGGAGGATGTGCGGAAGCGCTGCGGGTCGCTGGAGTCAGTGGCCGGATGCCCGGCGGGGAGCAGTGCTGAGAGCAGCTGAGCCAGAGGCGACCGCCCCAGCTGGGGGTGTGCTGGAGCTGGTGCCCGCGGACGCGGTTCTGAAAGCAGGGAACTGGAGTTGCATTCGGAGTGCTGTCGGAAGTTGTGGGAAGTTGATGTGAGAGTTAGCTCCCAGGACCGGAGACCACGCTTCCTCAGCAAAACAGAGAGGAGGAAAGGCGAGGACAAACAGAAAAGGTACAGGGAAAGCCACGCTGTGATGTAACATGAAAGGGATCGTCTTCTTACCTGAAAAGCAGTCACAGGTGGGTGGTGTGGGCCGACAGAGCTGCCCCACCGGTGCCCAGCCTGGCTCCCCTCTCTCTGCTCACCCCAGCGACACCTGTGGTCCAGTGACCTCGCCAGCCGCCAGCCATGACATCAAAGTTGCAGGCCGGGGGTGTCAGGAACAGAGGCGGTCAGGGTAGGGCCCCTCTGCAGAGCCCCTTCTCTGGAAAGAGCCTTGCAGAGGTCAGGGATGTGGTCAGCCTCTTTGGTCCAGTTTCCCTCACTTGCCTGTGCGCTGGCTCTAAAGACTGCCGGAAGGGAGCTTCATGAGCTGCTGTCAGCAGAAGGGGAAGGCAGAATGGATGTGCGAAGAAGCTCCAAGCAGTCTCTGCCACAGGGTGCAGTAAAGGATACAAAATGGGCTAATTTGATCAGGTTTTCTTTTTCAGTGACTATCTCCTCTGGAAGCCTTATGGGTAGCGATTTTACTAGAAAGCAGGTTGATTGGAGGCATGGTTCCAAGTAAGCCAGGTGAGAGGTGATCAGGAACTTGTCCCCTGCTGGCCTCTTGGTCCCCAGGGCTGCAGGACTTACCCCGTCTGTGTGGCCTGTTTGCCGTCATTACTGCTCTGCAGGCTCTTTCCCTTCAGCATAGAAACCTTGTTCCAGTCTCCTCCCTTTCAACCCCGTGGCTCATCCAGCACTGCTCTTCTCTCTCTGACATCCTTGTTGGAAAGGACAGTGTCCTCTCGTCTGTTTCTTCACCAGTGACCAGCTGCTCGCCTCATCCGGTCACAGTGCCCCGTGGTCTGCTGAGACTAGATTTGGTCGAGTCACTGTGGGCCCCTCCCGGGGTGTGTGACGGCTTCTGGTCTACCCCCTGGATCGCCCCAGTATTGACTTCGCCCTTGGCTTCTGCTTGCTCCTCGCAGTTTCTCTTCCAACAGCCTCTCACAAGCCCGGAGCTTCTCAGAACCACGATGCACAAGGTGCACGGGTCAAGTATGTATGGGAGGAGCTAGGGGACCTCCTACTTCTCTTGGCTTGAGGAGCCTCAGGTGAGCCGCTGGCAGGTCTTCCTGTGGGGCGTGATACTTGAACTCCCAGTTTCTGGAAGGTGCTTTGCTTGGGTTTCTTTGGACAACCCTGAGACATGGGTGTGGTTTCCCTGTTGTGTACATGGAGGGAGTGGGGCTCCGAGAGAAGAAGGACCTTTCCAGGAGCCCCTGCTGCGTGGTGAAGAGGAGATAGTTGAACCCTCATCTTTGTGATTATGCTGTTCGAGTGCCTTCCTTTTCCAAGGTAGGTAGGGCGGGTAGATTTAATTTTAAAAAGATCAAGCTCATGTTGATTTGTGTCTCTTGCTATAGGTGAGGGGGAAAAAGGCCTTGGAGGGTATCTCAATCAGGAAGTTACTGCCTTTGGGTATAAAATATGATAGTTATTCACGTAGATTTCAAAGATGATGAAATCATCGAAGTTGTAGCAGGAAGAAAACGTCTCTGGGGAGACGATGAAGAATTTCAGATTTTGCATTTTGATGTACTTTTCACTTATGGCATTTCTTTCTGAACCTGCATCAGTGATAACATGCGACCAGTCAGAGTAGACTGTCCTTTTCTTTAACTTATGATTTGTTTTCTCTATTTATAGTTGTATAAATATATGCACACATACTGTTACGTGTATTTATATGTTACATGTGTAAATGTATATACACATATTATATGTAAGGACTATGGATTTTTCCCCAAATTATCATGTGTAGTATCTGAAAATTTGCCATTTTTGTTAACTAGCACTAGAAAAGGAATGATTGGGGTTGAGTGGAGAGAAAGTAAGAAAAGGTAATAAGCAGGAGGAAGAGAGTTAAGTTCTTTTAAACTTACAGCCTGGGGAATAAAAGAGCCTCAGGCTAACATTTCACAGCTTGTGTAAACTATATTTAATTTTTATGTAATACAACACATGTTCCAAAGCCCACCTCAGGGAGCCTCCTGTTCTGAAGTGTTACTGGGGAAATTTGCCATCCTGTGCTAAGGGATCTCTGGGATCGTGGTGGGCACAAGCTTTCCGCATAGTTGCTGTTCCCCTCAGGGTGATTTGGGCATTTTAAAATCCCTCGAAGCATGAGGAAGCTAGGTAAATTTCATTCTAGGAGTTGTATGAAGATGTCTCCAGGAGTCAGGCAGAACACTTCTGAATCGATTATGTCACAAGGGACCCAAACACGGTGCACGCTGTCACCAGGAGATGGGGCACACCTGTGCCTCCCAGGGCTGCATCCGCCTGTAAGGGCCCGTGTCAGGGCCGAGCACACAGTTACAAATAAGAAAGACCAGGTTCCTGTTCTTGAGAGAACCTACATTCCAGCGCTGTAGAAATAGCCTAGAAACCAGTAAGAACAATAAATGAGACCATGTTCCTTCAACCCACAGGGTAAGGAATGAGCTGGGTATGGAGGGTGGTACTGCTCTGACTAGGGTGACGAGGACAGCCCCAGCACTGGGGCCGGCGACTGCGGGCCGTGTAGCAGGAGGAACGCACACACATGCCCTGACCAGGATGAGCTGGGTAGAGTCCCCAGAGCAGAGCGAGACTGGTTCGGTTCGCATGTCATCGGTAGGGGTGAGGGTGGTGGGAGAGGTCCTCCGAGAAGTCTCCGGTCCGCTTCCTGTAGAGCCTGTGGGTGCCGGGAAGGGCTGTGTGCTGTATCTTGAGGTTAACAGAAAGGCCCTGGAGAGGTTCAAGATCTCCTGTGTCCTTGAAAAGTCACTCAGGCCGATCCAGGGGTTAGGCAAGGAGCGGGTTATCACCATTGTGGCTGGAGATGCAGGTGACTTGTGCAGGATGGTGGCGGTGAGGACAGGGTAATGGGGTGGATTGTGGGGCCTGGTGATAAACCAAAGGGTGGTTTGCTGGACTACGTAGTGAGGACATGAGGAAAGCGGATGAAGGCATGATGTGTAGGTTTGTGCTGTGAGCGGTTCCTGGACGGTGGTTCCTTCTGCTGAAGTGGCGAGTCTTGGGCGAGAGAGCATCTGAGGAGTGTGGGGCGGGGGGTGGATTCCTTTATGAACACTTAATACCAAGATAGCTTTCAGACATTCAAGTGGACGCCACAAATGGTAGGTTAGCTGCACGTGTTCATCCTGAGTTTATGTGGTTGAGAATCTTTAATTTCTCATGATTCCTAAAAATAATCTTTCCTAAGAATTGTACCCTGAGGTTTTTCTTTTTTTAAATCTATTTTTTTTAAACTTTAGAATATTTACCTTTTTTCTTTTGTTCAGTAGCAGTGCAGTAGAATCCATGATTAACCCTGGGAGTGCTGATGAGTCCGTTTAAGGCAGCTTGCTAATTGAGATCACTGTCCCCGCCAGTATGGATAAAATTGTGTCAGCTGGTTTAGAAACGCTTCTCGAGTTGTGTTTGGTTTCTGTTTCTGTGGGCCCTTGTTACAGGTATGACCCAATTTCTTTATTTCTTCGTTACCTTTGCCTGGAAAAATAGAATGATTTGGGCACGAAGAAATCTCTTGCACTCTTTCCCCTTCCTTGTCCTCTCTCATCTCCTCACGCCGCCTCTCCTTTTTCTCTTTTCCTCTCTTTTTCTTTTTTTTAAGTACAGAAAAGGCTGAATTGGCCCTTCTGTTGACTGTCTTAGCCTGGAAGGGCTTCTTCTTAGAGTAGTTGTCAGCCCTGGTCTATTTTCAGAGCATCTGTGTAGGCCTCCTTCGAGCTCAGAGTCTTTTTCCTGAGCTGGAAAGAGCTCCCAGAATGAACCCTGATTGTCCAGAACTCACCTTTGCCGCTCTGTATCCTTTGCAGGCATCCGGCCCTGTGAGAGCGGTGGGACGACACACCTGCCACTCCTCCTTCAGCTCACTGTTGAGAGGGCGGTGGAGTCAGGACACTTTGCTTCCAGTGTCGGCTGACCTGGCAGGAGGCACCGTGGGATGAACTGGCCCCCGCCTCTGTGGGTGTAGACGTGACCCCTCGTGCTGCTGCGATGATGTGGCAGGTGCCACTGTCCAGGCAGCGGGGAAAGTGGACTGCAGGCGTGAGGACACTTAGAGCAGAAAGGGAGCGCGCGGCAAGATAGACGTTTCTGGAAGCTTAATGGGACCCAGTATAATGGAAGAATTCTTTTAAGATGTTTGAAATGAGGCGAAGGGAAGAGGAGTTACAAACTAGAGGAGACCCATGTTCAGTCGTGGGCATGTACTTGGAGGCCTTGTGTATAAAAGTTTAAGGGACCGGCAGCCTCTCGATCCTCCGAATCTTTCCATCACGGCCCGCCTGCCTCCCGCGGCAGCTCGTGGCCGGCCGAGCCGCTGCCCTCCGCGTGCCGGCCCGAGGCCTCCCTCAGCTCCCGCGTCTGTCTGTGGGCGCCGCGGCCGCACCCTGCCCCGTCGGCGGAGTCTCCGTGTCCCCGCCGTGTCCTCTGGGGCAGCATCGGGGCGCGTCGCTGGAGCCCCCGGCTGAGCCCCGTCCGGCCCGCGCTGCCGGCTGCTGCTTGCTCCGGCCGGCCCGGCCCCGGGGGCACAGCCCGCGCTCCGTCCCCGGCTCCGGGCGCGGCTCCGCGCGGGGGCAGGACGGCAGCGGCGCCCCGAGCCGTGTCCTGTCTCCAGAGGCCCGGGGCCGGCCCGCCCGCCTCGGGCGCGGGTCCTCGCGTGGGAGGACGGTCCCCGCAGCGCGCCGCGGAGGGGCGGGTCGACGAGGGCCTCGGGCCGCGGCTCTGCCCCGGCGTCCGGTCCCCCTGCGTCCGGTCCCCCTGCGTCCGGTCCCCCGGCGGTCGTCCCCCGGGAGAGCCTTCTCGGAAGCTGCCTCCGCCCACCCCTCGTGAATGCTCGCGGCCGCGTGTCCGGGGACAAGGACTGTCCGCCCTTGACCTAGAACCCGGCCGGGCTCTGCTGCCTCGCGGCCGCAGTCGGCGGGTCCAAGCGGCGGGACCGGCTCTGCACCATCGACCTGACCTTGCTCGGACCCCGAGTGCTGCGCCGCGCTCCGCCGTCCCCGTCCCCGTCCGCGTCCCCGTCCCCGTGCGCTCGCGGCAGCCGCCGCCTCGCCACGGGAGCCGCACTCCTTCTGCGGCGGCGGCTTCTGTCTGTGCCCGGCGCGCCTGTCTCGTGAACAGACGGGTCGCGCTCACCTGACCCCTCGCAGCGTCCGGTCACTGGCCGCGACCCTCAGCGCTGCGGGACAGCCCCCTGGCTGTGGACGGGCGTCCTCACGCGTCTGACCGGCGCGCTCCCCTCTCTCGTGTCGGAGCCGGTGACACGGCCAGCTGGTCCCCTCACGCCAGCGCCGTGGCCTTTCCCTCACCCCCTGGCCCCTGCCCCCCCGTTATAAAACTCGTGACCCTTCGCAGTGGTGTGACCAGAATGTGCTCCTGCCCTCCAGGCCAGAGTCATCGGAGGTGACCGCTAAAAGTGACAGTCTTCCTCCCTTCCCTGCCTGCCATCAGGGAACATCTAGAGAATACCTGCTTCTAGCAAGTTCTGCAAGGGTTCTTCAGCAGAGTCGAGTTTGGGAACGGCTTTTTGGCTTTGGTGTCCTGTGACCTGACATCTCGTGCTACTGTTTGGCCTTGAAAGGCTGTGAGAGTTCGCAGCTCACCGCTTAGCCTGCAGGGCCTCCTGCTTGGTGACCACCTTTCCCGGAGCGGGCGGGTCCTCCTCTGAGCACACCAGAGGACACCTGGCCAGGTGTGCACGTGGGATATTGGCCGGAGTCCCTACCATGTAATCTCTACCTTAACCCAGTGACTGCAGCATGCTTCTTTCTCCGTGGCTGTCTTTTTAGGACCGCCTCGGCCACCGCTCCTCCTGTACCCACAGGGGGATGGGTCTCTAACATCTTCCCTGATGATAGCAGCTGGACATAGAGTGTGCTACTCTGGAAGATTCTCTGAAAGCAGATTGAGAGCATCCCTTCTAGAGAGGTTCTTTTCCAGAGCATAGTAGTTGAACAGCAGTCAATAAAAGGTCCCTGTGTCCACGTATCCTTAACATGTCATCAGAGGCTAAAACCTGCGGCTATGTCCCTGTGGTGGATTTTCACACGTGCACACCTGGCCAGTTGTCAGTACATGGACGGTTGCAGAGATTTTACTTTTCAATTAGTTTTATCCTCATGTAAAATAAGTGCTCTAGTACAGTCGCCCTTTAAACAGAATAGGTTTGAACTGCACAGGCCATTTATATGGGTTTTTTATACTGCAGTGCTGTAAATGTCTTTTCTTGTCCTTATGATTTTCCTCATAACATGTTCTTCCCTCTCTCTTAGTTTATTGTAGGAATGCAGGATACAAAACATGGACAAAATGTGTGTTAAATCAGCGGGGCTTCTGGTGAACAGTAGACTGTGAGTAGTTAAGTTCTTTGGGGCTGGAAGTTATGTGCAGACTCTGCTGTGTGTGAGAGGAGCAGCTTGGTGCCCCAAACCCTCATGGTGTTCAGGGTAAATGGTATTCCCTTTCTCCGCTTTACTAGCTTTCAGGAGTATCAATAACATGGTCATGTTATGAACCTCCTCGTATATTTCATCCGAAAGAATGGAGATGTAGAGAGAGTTACAGATGACTTAGAGATGGACTGTTCAGGACGGTTTGGATTGTGAACACCCACTCATGCCTGCTGCTGCACGTACCATACCGGTATCCTGCATCTCGTACATTGTTGTCACATTCAAGCTATTTACATTCGGTATCAGTCACTTTTAATACATCAAAAATTGTTCTTTGTCGAAAGGCTAAAAATAATGTAAACTTTTATTTTTAGAAGTTCATTATTTTTATCATTAAAAATAATAAAATATTTTTAAAAATAAAAATATAAAAAATATTTATATTATATTTAAAAATAATAAAAATCTTTTATTAAAGTTTTTGAATATTTTTGTTAAAGAGGGTGTACTGATTTATTGTTTGCTTTTTAATTTTCTTCGTGTAACTTTAAAAATTGTTTCTTAAGGAAGCATTATTTTTTTTTTTAAGAGTGGTTCAGCATACAGAAAGCACAAAAAATGCAAAATACAAAAATAAAAAAATGTTATGTGAAGCAAACCAAGTGTCCTCTTCTAGTTCTGTCATGAAGCTGTTAATTCTACACTTGGGAATGTGTCCAGATTTAAAGGCTCAGGTGCACTTTACTAAGCTATGTATTATTAAAAGCCCTGTTTGTGCTAGTGCAGAGGGAGTTTTAGAAGGCAGAACATACCTTACTGTTTTATTGAATTACGTTAGATTTATATTTTCAAACATATTTGTTGTCAAAATCAGACATAAAGCCATCTCCTCACACATGCTTTTTTTGCATTAAATAATTAACCAGACCCTTTGCCCCTTCTTTGACTGTATGAGATCCTGAGTAAACTTAAGAGTAACATTGCAAGGAAAGACTCTGATTTACCTGGAACTTTGCCTTAGTATGTCATGGTCACTTAAAACTGCATCGTGCCATTTGTAGAGACTTGACAGCCTCGAAGGCTCTGCTCAGTTCAGTCTTGTGTACTGTGGTTCTGAGATTTTTACTCTCTTTGTATTTTTGTCATTCTTCAGATCCTTGTTTGACCTTATAGAACTTTGAAATTTTATTCAAGGCTTTCTTTTTAAAAGGCTTTCAACAGCATCTGTCTCAGCATGATCGTGGTATCCAACTATACGTCTGGTATTTTACAGGCATCTTTGTTTATTCTGGCCTAGAGATTTGCTTCCTTTCCCCCACGGAGTAGCTCTGTAAGGAGGGACAGCGAAGTCCGGGAATTCCCTGGATCATTGCTGTAGAGTTTGCTGTTTCTTGGGGGAGTTCCTGTCTCCTATGCTGTCTGTGCTTTTTGTTCACTGCTGCTAGTCATCGATACCCTGTACTTTTTCTCCAGGTGATCACTCTTATTGACAGCTCTCTTTGTAATTGTTGGATTTCTAACCCCGTTCTCCCTAAACTCTCAAACAGATGCAGGCCTGCTTCTGCTCTCTCTTCCCAGGTGCTCCTTAAAAACACACGCTCCCTTTCCATGCTGCTTTCCATCTGCCATCCCAAGAATGTTATTTTGTTTAAGATAGGAGCCTGGGTGGCCCTATTAAAAAGTGCCACTTTACATCTCAGGCCGTGATTCTGCAGTTGTAGTCTGTGACCTGAGTGCCTTGTGAAGCTCACATTCTGTTGGAATCTGTTGAGGTTCCCCAGCTGCCCCTGGGCTTGTCTCTGTGTGGGAAGCTTCAAGGAGCTTTGCTGCTTACAGGACATTTGCTTTCATGCCACTGTGGCGGTTTTTCTTTGTTTCATTGTTTGTCTGTCTGTCTTTCTTTTTTTCTTTTTTTTAAATGTTTGCATTCTAACCTAAATAACAATGTTGACAGTTCTTTCCTGGAAGTAATTTATAGCTTAATTGTTTTCACATTCATGACCAGCTACTCAAAAGTGGAGCATTTTTTTAAATTGATGTGCTTTGTTTTATCTAATTAAAGGTTGCTTTACATTGCTTTGCTCTAGTTATTTTAACTCAAAATAATTGGTGGGGAGCACTACTGTAGATAGTAAGCAGTGAGTAGATAGGATAGTTTTTTCTGCAATCCTTTATAGATATGGGCATTTCTTGCTCTGGGAGTCAGTAGGCACATGTTGGGTTATTTGTTTGATTTAAACTAGGTTTTTTGTTTCCAATACTTTGATTTTAGAATATGTATCTTTTCTTAGATGCTTTTATTTGCAATTTCCATGACTTCATGTCAGCAGTAATCTTTCCGTTTTTCCCCACTCTTGGTTATCTGGGAGTTACTAATTATTTGTAGGTGGTTCATAAGTTCTGTGTTTCTGTTTCTGATGTCATTAGTTTCACTGTACTATTTTCTCTAACAATGGACTTGGAGGAGAAAATAAGTAAAGCTTACTTTGTTTTTTTTTTTTAAAGCAGCTGTTTTTAATGCTTAGAGAAGCATATTAAAACTAATGAAAATAACCAGGGCAGTTTATCATGGATTTGGTATACTTGTCTTCTTCTGGATCATGCTGATAAATGTGATTCAGGGTTGTTGTAGAATGGACTTTATTAATACATGTACATGATCATTTCATCCAGGCACCTCTGTATTGGCAGGGAAAACAGCCACCATTGCCCATTCAAGATTGCTAGAATAGTTACCATTGGAACACTTGTTACCATTGAATACACTAATTCATCCGGGCTCTCCCTGAGAAGCAGAGCTAACAGCATAGGTGCACGGTTGACCTTTAGACAGTACAGGGTTAAGACCACCAGCCCCTCGCGTGGTTGAAAATCCACGTATGACTCTTGACTCCCCCAGGACTTAACTGTTAGTAACCTACTATTGACCCGAAGCCTTACTGCTAACTCCTCACGTTTAAATAGTTGATTAACACATATTTCATGTATTTTATGCATCATAGACTGTGTTCCCACAATAAAGCTAAAGACGAGAAATGTTTTTAAGACAATCATAAGGAAGAGAAAGTATGTTTGCAGTACTATACTGTATTTATAGAGATCGAGAGATCCAGGTTGCAGGGCACCCATGCACCTCAGACCCATGTTGTTTAAGGGTCCACTACAGTAATGTGCCTTACTTTAAGTCGGCTGGTTTTAGATGTTATCAGTTCTACGAAATATTTTCACAAAGACGCACAGATTAGTGTTTGATTGAATGACTGGGGACTAGAACCTTGCCAATTTGGTGCAGAGAACTGACTTACCTATAGGAAAATATATTTCCAGTGATTAGGTGGTGTAGATAGGTATCCCTACTATAAATATCTAAAAACTCTGTATGTGTTTATGAATGTGTATCGAAAGACATTTTTGTGAAGCCTTTATCAGGAAAGCGTGGGAATTAGTAATAAATCGGGCAGTCAGAAAGATGCAGGAGATAATGGTGTTGGTCATGGCAGTGGCATGTCCTCATGGAGGCCACGAATAACGTGGGAAACAGAAAACACTACAGACTGTATAAATGAGGAAGCCAGCCAAGAGTGTGTTTGTGGACAAAGTTGAATCTTACGAAAATTGACCACTTTTGTGTGGATGTTTACTGTTCAGTCGGAGACCGCCCACCTGCGCATACTCCAGCATGCAGGGATCTGAGATTTCCTACCAGTGTTTTTATTGTAGAGCTGCAGAGCGGGGAGTCGAAACTCTAAGACTTTGGGAAGACTCTTCTTCTGTCTACTTCTTCACATGGCTTTTAGGACACTATACTTTCTTGTCCCTTATGTATCCTGGTCTGGTCTGTTTTGTGGCTTCTGTTCATTCTCTCCAGATCCTAAATGTTAACGGGTGGGTGCAGGCCTTGGTCCTTGCTTCATCTGTGTCTGTATCATTGCCCTGGAGATCTCTTCCAGTGGCGGCTGACATTAGCGTTTGTGGGCCAGCAAGTCAAGTTTGTTTCTTCACCCAGATCGAGCTCCCGAACTGGACACTGGGATCTCCATCTGTGATGTTGTCTTTTCACTTCTGGGTCTAATAGATGTCTCCAATTTAACTTTCAGAAACAGAGTGATTCCTCTATGTTTCGAGCTCCTTCCCCCAAGTGCTCCACTGTCAGCTTCTTTATCCTGGTAGGTGAAGACTCTGCCCTTCGCACATGTGAGCCATCCACTTTGGAGTCAACTTGGACCGCACCCTCTCTCACATCCCACATCTTGTCTGTGAGATTCACAATATATTCAGACCGTGATCCCTTCTCGTCACTTTCTTTCCAAGATCATGGCTCAGAACACCATCTCCTCATGTCTGATTACTCTAGCATCTTCCTAACTAATTCCTTCTTCCCTCCTAAGTCTGTTCTCAGCTTGCAAACACATCGATGCAAGTCGGGATCATCATTCTCTCGCACGGCACCCTGCCCTGCCTCATTTCTTTCAGAGCCAGAGCAGGTGGTCAGACTTCTGACCTTCCTGACCTTCCTGCCACCCTGTCTCCCTTGCACTCTGCTCCAGGGGACTGGTCTCCTTGCCAGACATACCTCACTCCCGTGCCTCTGTGCTGTCTCGATCATTCTTGCCGCATTTCTGGAGTCGTAATGGGCTGGAGCCCGCTCAGACACGGCAAGCTGATGTGAAAGTCCAAGGAGTGTGTGAACTGGTTGGCGTCATTTTGGTAGCTTGAAATAATAATTATGTAACAGTATAATTTATGTATTTGTGTTTCCTGTTTACTGTCTGTGTCCACCCTAGTGCCTGTAACAGTACCTGAGGCGTGGAAAGCCCTCAGTGAATAAATGAATTTAAAGGTCAGGGCTAATGATGTTAATTTTAGAATCATTTCAAGGCTCTTATACTAGATACTGAAAAAGAAGGGAAGGTTTTTTCCTAAAGCGACATTGATGTATTTGGGTCAAGTGCATAGATTTTTGGGAACTTTAGTGATGAAAGTCACTGAAAAAGAGGGACAGGCAGTCTTCTAGGTCACCTTTAGATTCAGGTATCCGACATGTCCCTTAAAAATATCAGGTTCTGAGAAGCTGAGTCCTTCAGACTGTCACACGATTTAAGTTTGTACCCTTTTGCTAGGGTTACAGTCCTACAATTGTAAACGTTGATTTTCTGATCATGAAAATGTACTCTTTGGATTAAAGTTCTTTATTATAGATCTTAGAAAAAAATTCATAATGTTTATTCTTCATAACCTAATGTTTTAGGAATTAGATTTCTTTAATCTTTGTGTTTTCATAAAGACATTACGGCATTATTATTTTTTGAGAAAGTTGGTTAAGATTTTTCTTCTTTATATTATGTACTAAATTGTCAGCTCTTTGAGATCTTAGATTATTTTATTCATTGTTGAATTGCCTATACCACCTAGCAACTGTTTTAGAAATGACAGGTGTCTAATGAAAGTATCTTGACGACTCTAATTCAGTAACCAATTTCATTTTCTCTGTATTGGCCCATAAATTTATAGCCTCTTTGAAACTCCATTTTATAATGGAGTTGTTACATGTGCTATTTCATATTTGAAATACATTATTTCATATTTGCTTATGTAAAAAAAAGTACTGCATCCAAGATTTTAAAATTCTCGTTTACTAATGCCTTTAAATCTTCCTCATGATGACCTACAACGTTTCATGCAGTGCTGACACTGTTCGGATTGGCCATTCCGGCAGTCTCCCTCTTCACTGTGCTGTTCCTGTTTCGGTCACTCGGCTGTCTTTTGAAAAGCAGTGACCATTTTTAGACCCCTGAAGATTTCCCTAGTGATTTTTTTTTTTTTTTTAGTGTGATTTATTTCCATTTACTTTGACTTGTTGAATGTGTTAGTTAAACAAATGTTTGCTTACTTTACATAAATTATTCTTTTTATTCTTTACTTGTGCAATCTCATAAGAAGTCTTCATGAGTCCTTGGATAAGAAAATGCTTCTCTCATCTGTCTGTGAAACTGAGCGGTAGTGGGTGATGCTTAAAAAAGTAACCTGTTGATGAATGACTGTATCAGGCATGTGCGTGTTACAATATTTTTGTTTTTCTAGTAATTTAATTACCACTTTTTGAGCACTTGCTGCTTCGTCTTCATTAGAAACTGACCCTCCATTGAAGTAAGCCAAAGAGCCCAATAAACAAAAATAAATAAATATTAATTCTAAACTCTGTGTCTTTTGATCAACCTTAATTTATCAGATCAAAACTACTTAAGGTTAAAAATTAATTTTTGATAGAATTATCTGATAGCAAAATTAATGAAAGTACACCATACCCATCCATCTTCACTTTTTTATTTGTTTAAAAGTAATAATTACAGGTGTTTTACAGACTACAGCAGCCCAGTGAAGGAATTTTTTTGTCCATACTCTTCATATGCACTTAACTACAAAATATTATTTTATTTGATACTGTGGTTTACTCACAGTCTTTGTATCTACAATGGAGGGAATGAGCTTATGCTCAAAGAATCCCAAAATCTTGCTTAGATCTTTTTTTTTTCTTTCTCCATTGCCTAGATCTGTGCTAGAACGGTTTAATAAGTATTAAATTTATGAATGAATGTACGGACTTCACCTTATAGGGTAACAGCAGCTCCTTGAAGGGATAAGCTTTGTTTTTCCATTTGAGTTTATTTATAATACCTCAAATAGTAAATGTAACATCGCCTCAATTATTGCCTGACAAAAATGCTAATTTTATCTTCTGTTCAATATACTGTTTAGCTTAAATATTAAATACAGTTCAGGAAAAGATGTGTAAGGTATTAAATATACAGAGAGAGGTATCAGATTTCCGGAAGATGAACTTAAAACGGTTGCAGTCTTAATTAACCTCTCAACTCAAGTCCTGATCTAGAGAGCTTTTGTGATCTGACCTCCTTACCTCTTCCTCTTCCCTTTTATTACTGTCTTTGTCCTCTCGCTGTTGGCTACGGCTGGTCGTGCTAAATTTCTTCCATCTCCCTGACTGTGCCTTGCTTTCGCATAGCTTCTTGCCTGCCTCCATTCTGCTCATCTTCCAGCCGTGCTTCTCAGCCTTCCCTGAGTTTCCACAGACGGAGGAAGTGCCCCTCCAGGTGCCGAGTTCTCCTGAGGACCAGGTGCACCCGTGTCTGAGTGTCACCCTCTGCCGGGGGAGGCAGTGTCTCTCCGGACCCCAGGTTCCTAAAGGCACAGCTGATTGCTTGTTCTCCTTCCTCCACGTAGCATGTGCTCATTAACACACAAAGTGTTTATGAGGAGTGATGAAACTCATTTGGATGATGCGTTATTTATCTCTATGTTTATCTTATAACAGCTTTTGGAATTCTATGTTACCTTACGGCTTAGAGTCCCCATACGCTTCAAAAAGACCTATGTATGTTACACATATGTGAGATAGTGGTAGTATCTTTTATAAGAAACAATGACAACAGTATCTAACAGTTTTTCAAAATTTTTCAATTTTTTAAAACGTAAGTGTTTAAAATGACAGAGTCCTATGTTTAGAATTGTCACAATGGGAATGTATGAGGAAAAGAAAAATAAGGAGATGGCTTTTTAAGGTGCTCATTTGTAAGGAATCTGAAAGGGCCCAGAAGGTGCCCCAGAGGCAGTTTTGAAAGTTAGCCAGTAAAAGATACACAGAGTTAAACCAGCCCTTGATGGTCTGCCCTAAATAAATCGGGGGGCGAGCCGATGGGGAAGAGGCTGAGGGCACATAGTCACGCAACTCATGATTGAAAGGCGAGGTCTGAAAGTGAAATACCAGAAAGAAGAAAAGCCAAGTGATGCTGATTGATGATTCTGGAGGAAAGCATGTGGCTCGGGCCATCTGTGACCCATATAAAGAGAACAGGACGCTCTGCTGCCTTCAGGGGGCCAGGCTCGGAAGGCAACAAGAAGGGCAGAAGAGATCCCCGCAAGAGTGGAGGGTTTTTGCTTAATTTTAGTCAACCTGAACTCTCCTCCTTGTAACTTCAAAATCTCTAATAATTGAAAAAAATCGAAGAGCTGTGAAATGAGAGTGGCGCTCAGTTCCACTTGTCGGGTGTGTGCTGTTGCACACGTGTGTGCAACCAACCAACTCATTTTTTGCCAGACCAGCTACTAAGAGGGTCTTTTCTCAAAACTAGGAGCGAGGAGAGAGCCAGAACTGGTTTCTGCAGCTTCTTAATTTGGAAACACATTATAAAAATCGCAATTTTCTTTACATGATAAGGGAGTAGCTTCCTTTCTGTGTTCATTCTAATAAGGATTAGTGATCGACCAAGTCCTATGAAATGAAGAATGCTTTGTGTTCTCATTTAATTCCTTTCATTTCATAATTGTTTCCTTTGGTTTAGAAAGAAAATAAGAAAATTCGAGCTCATAACTTTACTGCATTTCTAAGTCATTTCAACAACAAAAGGACATTGTGTTCTTATAACTAGAAATTTATGTGACTCCTAAAGTATTTGAAGAAAATTCAGAAATATACATAAAATTTAGAAATATACAACTCAGAAATATACATATAAAATTCAGAAAATTCAGAAATATACAAATATACATTGAAGAAAATTCAGAAATTTATGTGAATCCTAAAGTATTTGAAGAAAATTCAGAAATATACATTGTATACAATATACAAGTTCTTCAAGAAAATGATTGAATTTAAACAAAACAACCTGAGTTAATTCTTGCAGAAGGTGTTATCTTGAATTAAGAACCTTTTACAAGTATTTTTTTTAAAAAAAAGTAGTACCAGATTATAAGCAAATCCATTTGTAAATGAAGGGAGAGGTAAAATTAATGAAATTAACTTACAGTAGTTGTACTACCAAGCTGATTTTTAAGTTATTAAAACAGGAGAACAAGCCCATGTACTTGGAAATGAGGTCCCAGACAGGAGGAATTAGTAAATGTACATGCTTAAAACTGAAATAAAAAAATTCCTTGAAAATTTGAGTAAATACATATCCACGTGGCTGTCATATGTAATTTATGGTGTTTAGGAAGTTATCTAAATTTCATAAATCCTTAGAACTTATTTTTGAGAGATGCTAGTGAATCGGGAGTAAAAATGAATCTCAGAAAAGGCTGTTGCCATCTTACAAGTTTGGGGAAAAGGTAAGAATTTTTACAAAGAATCTTGGTCTTCAATAATTTCATATATAGTAATAACCAACACCATAAAGTGGTACCAGTTTTGATGAAATGCTGGTAGGCGTGGCAGTAATAAATCCTTTTTTACAAAGTCTGAGCCAGTGTGTAGTACTTAAGGCCTTTTCACAAGGCATCAAAATTTTCTTTTAAATATTGAATACCTCTAGAAAATGTGAAAATTTTGCCTTCAGAAGTGGTTTACATGAAGTTTTCCTGTGTGTAGCTAACTGTTGGACTTTTCTCACAATGGTCCGCCGAGGTTGCTTTTTCAGGAGGTATCTTGGTTTCGTGGACTGAAAAACTGATTATTTTTGAAGTCAAATTACATTTATACTGAATTTTCTGTATTCTTTCTTAGGAAAAAATAAGCAAAATAACCCAAACCAAAAAAACAATGATTTAGCCCACAGTCCTTTAGCATAACCCTTGAGGAACAAGAATTTGAAGGAGATCTGTATACATACACATGTGTGCAAAATGCACGCACAGACATGTATATGTGCACACATGTGTGTGCACAGACCGTAGGTACACACATTTGCATGTGTACAAAGCCACACATGCACAAATGTACACACATGCAAATGTGTATGCGTGCTTGTGTACACACAAGTACTCACAAACACATACATGCATGCACAGATGTGTATCTACCTGTGTGCATGTGTGTGTGTATGCATCCATGCATGCATGGCGAGATCTAACAGAAATCAAAATTCTGGCATTGTCTGTGGTTTAGGTCACACCTTTTTTCTGCTGTCAGCCTCTATGTGTTTTTCTTTTCAGGCTTTAGCTGAAAAAGTCTTGGCCTCATATCTTTTACTCTTAAGACTTTTTCCCACTTCAAAACTGTAAATCCTTGACTTCTTAATTTCAGTTCATAGACCCTAAGCTTACAACTCCCGAGTCTCCAGGTTTCCCTGACTTTCACCAAGAATGGAAAATCCTATTGTTTTTTTTTCTTTTTTCTCCTTAAACTAAAGACTTAAAAAAAAATCCTTTCTGTCTTGACAAACATGAGGAAGAAACTGCCAACAGAAATTCAGGTGGAGACAACTCCTCCCGTGGCCTCCCCTTGTACTTTTAACAGAGCTTTGTCATATGGTTAATGAAGGAGAAAGTTGACAACATGCATTGTATATGTCTGCTGTCAGCAAATTGCATTGTGTGACCATATTTTTTTTTCTAGTCATTGAAAGGATTCTCCCAGTGTGATACCTCTTAATTTAAGAAAAAAAAAAAAAAAAGGTTTTTTTTTCTACTTTAAAATAATCATCTTTATTTTATGACATTTATAAAATGCAGTAAGAGATAAGGAAACCATCCTGCATCTCAGACCCTTTTTTATCCTTCTCTTATAGTGGCAGTCTTTTTAAACATGTTGTACTTCTTTTTCTCCCTTACTTAAGGGTTTTTTGTATGTGTGCACTTGACTTCTTTTTTAGCTAGACTTTTGAGGGAGAAACTCTTCAATTTAGAGGTGCTGTATCTCTCTGTAGTCAATAAATTCATTTGTTTCTAGAAATAAACATTTACTTCAATATATACACTAGAGTATAACAATCCTGAACTCATATGGGATTTTTCACAAACAAAAATTGTTTTCTAAAGTTACCTGTTTTATTGAAACAGGTCTGAAGACCAGGAAGAAAGCTTAATAGTGATTTGAATTGCAAAATACTAAGGACTGACCAGTGGGTTGTCATGGTACATAATGACTTTCTCACATACAAAGGAGGTTTATTAATTATTTGAAGTAAAAACAAGACAGTCATTTGCAGGTGATGCTAATTAGAAAATTTTGAAATTCTTTGATGAACATTAAAACCACAAAACCTTAGAAAGTTTTAGAAGAAGTTACAAAAAAATAAGCCTGAGCTGCAAAAAAGAAAAGTCATGTGTCTCGCTTCTAGGTTCGTTGTGGCCGAAGAGAGTTTGGAAAAGACAACAGGGTGCTACTCTTATTTTGTAAGGAAGTGTCATTCGTGACCATCATTTGTAAACGGGTTTTAAATTGGTTTTGGTGGCAACAGTATTTGCCACTTCCTCTGGTCTAAGTGGATTAGGACACTTCTCATTTCTGTGACTACTACTCGATATTTGCAGTGCTGTTGGTTGGTTTTGGTAATGTGAGCTTTGTGGATAAAATGGGGAAGTTTCTTTCTCTGGCATAGAATGGAAAACAAGGAGCCCACAGGAGGCTTTGTTCAGATGGTTATTGTGTGCACATGCATGAGGTAGTTTTGTAACAGGAAATACCGAGTGCTCAGTTTCATCAAAAGTAGCTCAAATTCTACTGCTGAATATGTGTTGTCAATGAACATTGTATTCTCCGCTTTGGGTTTTGTAGAAGCTAGAAAATTGGAAAGTGTAACAAAGTAAAGAACTACAAATTCATTAAATATAGCTGACCCCTCAACAGTGTGAGTTTTAGGGGCACTGACACCCACCCCTGTACAATTGAAAAGCCAGCCATGTTTAATTTTGACTCCCCCGAAACTTAACTATGAGTTGTAGCCCACCATTGACTGGAACCTTATCGGTGATATGAACAGTTGGTTAATACATATTCTATGTGTTAACATGTATTATATACTGTATCTTACAATAAAGGGAGCCAGAGAAAAGAAAATGTTATTAAGAAAATCACAAGGAAGAGGGGCACCTGGGTGGCTCAGTGCATTAAGTATTCAGCGCTTGGTTTTGGTTTTTGGTCATGATCGAATTGGGCTCCTTGCTCAGTGAGGAGTCTGCTTAGGATTTCTCTTCCTCTCCATCTCTCAAATAAATAAATCCTTTTTTTTTTTAAAGGAAAATCATAAGAGAAAAGACATTTATGGTTCTCTGCTATATTTATAAAAAAGTAGACCCATGGAGTTCAAACACATGTTGTTCAAGGGGCACTGTACTTTATATTTTTATGCTATATATCTCCAACTCATTGAACGGTGATCTTTAGAGAGCCACCAGCTAACAACATTGTCCCTAAGGCTGATGACCTCTTTTTTCTCTCCTCGTAAACTGCATATTCTGCATACCGGAGTGCTGCCCCTGTCCCCTGCATTGGGGTGGAAAGATCTCTGATTGCAATTTAGAAGACCTAATGTCTGTTTCCATGTTTACCCTCTTCAAACTGGGTCACCTCTCCTAACTTGGGCCTTTGTTCTGTTACATATGCTTGAATATTAGATGGTCTTCAAAGACTCGCACAAGGTAGAATCTAGTTTGGAAATTCAGCATCATTTGCCACACTCTGTATGAAGAGGCAAAACATGGGTTTACAGTACATGTGACTTCGATTGGATTCCTGCCGTGACACTTGTCATATGACTTCACATGCATTATTTAGTTTTTCTTGTCCTATTGTTCATCTCTAAGTGTCCACCTTATAGAGGCATGTGGGGAGTCACTGAGACGTTATGTGGGAAGTCTCTGAGAATGTCTACACGAGGAAGCACGTGGGCGGGTTGGTGGGACTGGTGGGGAGTTGTCCGGGTGTGTGGGGGCATTAGGAGCAGTCAGACTTTGGGCAGTGAGATTTTTCCTCTGCAACAGCAAACAAGCAGAACAACGGACGCACCGTGGTCCCGAGGCTCCCGACCTTCCTCAGTCTAGCGCATCCCTAAATGCTACTGGGCACCTACTCAGGCAGTGCACATCCCACGTAGGTGGTGCTGCGTGAGCAGCTGTGGAGGTGCTGGGTGATCTGAGCATGTTTAGCCTGTTTTCTTAGGGAGATGAGTGCTGATTTCTGAAGAAAATACTAAGAATGGAACCTGCCGTTTGAACCAGTGTGTTCATAAGCCATGGAATGTTGAAATTGAATTGTGTGGTGTCTAGTTTCCCTTCAATGCATGTAAGGTAAGCTAACAATCAAAGCAAATTTTATTTTTACTGTTATGGGCGTATTTTTTTAATAAATAAGTCTTTTTTTTTTTTTTTTGTTCTTGTAGAGGCTCATCATTAAAGCAGGAGACCTTTTGGGCATCAACTATTATGTTAAAATTAACAGGAAAAAAAGAGCCACGTTCCTGAAAGTTATCTTGAAACTATAGAGTAGGTATTAGGTGAAATGGCATGTTGTTTTCTTTGTTAGAGTGTATTTTGTTGGAATAAAAGAACTTTTTTAGCAAGTTATTTTTTTTTTAATCACCATAATGTGTAGTATTTTTGGTTCTTAAAGTTCTATCTTATTCATATTTTTTAAATGTTTAAGTCAAAACTTACCAAGAATTTTTGTAAATATCCTCCCCCTATCCCTGCTTTTTTTAAAAGATTTTATTTATTTGACACAGAGAGAGAGAGAGAGCACACAGCAGGGGAAGAGGCAGAGGGAAAGGGAGAACCAGTCTCCCTACAGAGCAGGGGAAGCCCGATAGGGGACTCGATTCCAGAACTCCGGGATGATGACCTGAGCTGAAGGCAGTGGCTTAACCCACTGAGCCACCCAGGCACCCTTGTTCCTTCTCTTTCAAGGATAGATCTCATTGTTACCCAGTTTCCCCTCTCCTTTGACTTGTTTCTTGTAGAATTCTTTAGATTTGTTACTTCTGAAACTACTACACAACTCTTAAGTTGGTGTTCCAGATCCCGCTGTAATTCCTCCTTGTCTGTTTTCCGGCCACGCGGTTCCCTCCCTCACCCCGCAACTAGTTCACCCGCCACGTGCCAGGATTCCAGAGCCTGTACCCCACTTGAGGATTGACAAACTTGAGACCTGAGTCTAATGTATGAAATCTGGGAAAATTTTGGCTCCATGAAATGTCTAACAATGCCTGAACGTAAACCTTTATTATTCATACTCTCTTTACTGGCTGAAAGCTTCAGTTGCTGGAGGTCTGCTCCTACCGTGTTCTGTCAGAACCGGCTTCCCTGAGCACGTGACTTAACCTAGTCTCGCCCCCTCCCAGGTCCCCTGCTTGGTTGTGCTTTGTGCCGCCTACCGCCCTGTGACACATTCTATGTTTATTCGGTTATGCTCTCTTCCGCACTTAGAGAGACCAAACCCTGTGGATGGGAGTGGGGACTTGGTGGTTGTGCCCACTGCTGTGTCATCAGCGCCTGCATCAGAGAGCGTCTGAAACCACACTTCAGACTCTTAGTAAATATTTCTGGAGAGAGTTAGTAACTAGGATCCATACTGTATTTCTGGGTAATAATTTAGAGGTCAGTAAGAACAATTCCCACGATAGGGATTCCATGTGTCTGCCAACCGTTGCTTATAATGTTCTTTGGTTTGCACGAAAAACTCTGCTCCTTGTCTAGGATAGATTTTGAAGAAAAATTTACATTGAGAAATGTTTATGATTATTTTTACAAACCCAGTGTGTGGCAGTGGTATCTTAATACAACTTGTCATTCAGATGTATTTTCTCTAATGTAGATTGTGCAGGTATCCCTGAGAGCTGTGTGTACTGCGCGCGAGTGTGACCTGTAAGGCACTGTAGTCATCGTTAGTCTGTCATTAGTCTGTATGACTAGTCCTGGAGGTCTTTACATAAACCACACGTTATTGACACATTGCTTTCTTTTTTAGCAAGGAGAAAATGGATATAATAAAAATGTTAACTGATAGAAGATATTTAATTCATTCTTTTCATGATTAAGAGTCTGACAATGAGAGATCTGTCCTAAATGGCCCCCTACTTTTATGTATTATGCTTATTGTACATATCAACCTGAAATATTTCACATCACCCTGGGAAGTTTAGGAGTAAGGCCCACCTGAGTGTGACCGGAACGCAAGGGCACGAGGCTTTGCACGAGGTGTGGTGCATGGCAATTGGTCCCGGTGACCAAGATTAATGAAACTCAGATGGGTTTTAATTAGTGCAGCTGCAGCCATCAATTATCTACGGAACACAAATATTGTTATATTTGGGAAATTCTTGATTTATTTTATTCCACTGGCCAGCAGATTTAGATGAATGGGTTCTCATCATCAACATTCTGAGAAAAATCGCCAGAGGCCACAGTTTATTATTTAGGACACAATCAGCAAGAGTGAACAATACAGAACACAACGTTGCAAAGTGCTCTCAGCATTAATTCGGAAATTTTGCTGAAATGTTTGGCTGTACAGGTTGTCAAAAACGTGAGGGCGTCTAGAATAAAATTTAGAGCAGTCTATCCAGAAGGGGCAGAAGATGATCCGTAACAGATGTCCGTGCGCTCACGTTAGCCCCGTGCCTGCCACATCGCTGTAGCTGCAGAACGGGGTCCTTGCTCATCGTACTTGAAGCACACGCTTTCAGCAGAGGAACGGATACGCACCCAGAGTGTTAGGAAATAGAAAACTAGAGCAGTTTGTTAGCATTAAAAAATCCCTGTGTTCCTCTGTGTATCTATATGCCTAATTGTGGTCACACACACGCTTGTCCTGGGTTTTACTTTGGTTTCAGAATGCATTTTGAGATTTTTAGCCTTGAATTAAACAGGTGTGAGAGAACATTTATAATTTTTGAGGGAAGGCAATACTGCATATAGTTGTTTTTTCTGTTGCCAACTAGGTATATCAAAATAAGGTAATTTTAACATTTCTAAGTTCAATTTGCAGCAAAATCTGGAATTATTAATAGAATGAAGACCATTTTATAATTCACATTAATTTAGGCTATTGAATATAGTGCTATTATTTCTGAATATTTTTTTCTTAGTTTGTAATTTAATCTCCTGAACTCTTAATTTAGTGAGACTGCCTGATACAGAGCTTCAGAAATGATAGATAAGCATCCAGCACTATTTCACTTCTATAATTTTCTCCAGTATGAAATCTCTGTCAAATTCTTTTTTTTTTTTTTTAAGATTTTATTTATTTGACAGAGAGAGAGATCACAAGCAGGCAGGGAGGCAGGCAGAGAGAGGGGGAAACAGGCTCCCTGCCGAGCAGAGAGCCTAATGCAGGGCTCGGTCCCAGGACCCTGAGATCATGACCTGAGCTGAAAACCCACTGAGCCACCCAGGTACCCCTCTGTCAAATTCTTAGATTTAGAGTAGGACAGAGAAAGATGTGAACTTGGCTTACATCCATGTCTGAATTATAGAATATAATCTAATAGCTGGGATATCTATTCTGAAGAATGAGCTGTCAGTCATAACCAATGCCTTATAAAAAATCAATTGCAGATAATTTTTTAAAGGTTTTGTGGCATTGTATTTGATTTATGTGATGATAGGAGTATTTCACATCTGAAATACAGTCATTAAAATGTTCTGAATCTTGTAGTATGTAAAAGATTTCTGTTTTTTCTTATATACAAATTTCTGGTCAACTTTAATTGGTCAAATTTATTAATATCTGAATTTAATTCAAATTATGATTCCCTAAGGGAAAAATAAGGTGTGATTAGTTTCCAAGTGTAGATAATGTTGACTGGTATTTGGTCTTGCTGAGGAGACTCACTTTTGTCCTTAGGAAAGGAAAAGAGTGTATCAAAAGCTTGCACATGTTTTATACCCTAGATTAGAAAGACTTACTATCTGAATTGTCAGAGAGTTTGCAATTAATGCTCCTAGCTCACTAGCTATTGTCTGTGGCGATTCATAAATGCTTCGATTTCTCAGCATACTTTTATGGCCTTCATGTTTTATAGAGTAAATCATAGAAAGCTTTCTGTTTTCCAATTAACAGATGGAGGAGCTTTTGTTCATTGAACCAAGGTGCTTAGGAGGAGATTTTACTTCTTATGAATTCAATTACGTGATTCTTATATTTTGTCATTAAGAAGCAGATCCTGGACCTCTGAACTGATGTGTCCAAGCGACCAGAGAGGTCTTGAGATCCAGGCCAGAGTTGTCTCCTTAGCATAATTAGACTTTTTAAAATAGGCTTTTTATTTTTAATCTTTTTCAGAAGTTTTAAAGAACCTGATGGGCCTCCGATCTTAGCATTGAGCTTGAAGTATAAACTTTTTAAGAGCTCGTCTTTTTCTTTTAGTTCCCAAACTGTGCGTCTTACTGCATGTGGTTATTATGGGCTGACGTGTCTGTGTCGCTGTTAGACTTTGTGTTTATCCAGCCACCCGCCTGTTCGTCCACCCAGCCACCTACCCACTGACCCATCAAAAAATAAAGACATTGACCTTCCAAGTTTTATGAATGGCAGATGTGGCTGATACGTGGTAAAGCAAGAAGTTAGTGACAGTTTAGGTTGGAGAGGTATGAGCAAGGCCTGGATCACTTCAGGTCTTCGAGATTGTGGGAAGGAGTTATCCAAATATCACCGATATCCTAATATTAGTGGGAAGCCCTTGGACAATTTCTAGTGGCTTCATGGCAGAATTTATTCATTGTATAATTTCCAGATCTCTTAATATTACCTGTCATTTATTTGATGGTCTGTAAATGTTTGGTGGATGAGTGAGTGAGCCCAGCCCAGCTCAGTCTGTCTGGCTTCTTTACTGGATCAACTTGAGTGGTTTAATGTCCTGAACCAGAATTGTCCGCCTCCTGGGATTAGGGGTCCAGGAGACTGTGTTTTATGACTAAAGTCCTACGAGAAGGAGCAAGAGAACTGGATGTTCCCACTCCCTGGCACCTTAAGGATATGAACCCCCTTACTTTTGTTTGGTCAGTGGTTAAGAGAAGCGTGTTGGACTAAGTGATTTTTAAGATTATGGGGTATTCTAAAATTTTTTATTACAATGTTTCCTCTGAGAAATGTCTCTGCTAATTAGCATATGATGAGCTACTTATATAAATGATTTCTTTACCAAATTCATATTTCTGCTATAATAAGTATTGATGATTGTATAAGGAACACTATTTTTCATTGTTGTGGTTTTGTCTCTATAATAGAATCGTTCACTTAGGAGGCCATGTGCCATTTCTGAGCTTTTATGAGTTTCTGTGGCATAGGAATATATTAATTTGCCCATGAAAATTTTGAGAAGTACTCTCTCCTCTCTTAAAAATTTTTATTCAGATTTTGTTATGTTTTCCTCAACTTTATGCTTTTGATGATAGTATATATACACATACACATATATATATCATTGTTCTTGATACTATATACAATTCGTATCACACACAATGTATAGGCATACTACATCCATATATATTTATCTACTATATGTAAACATATATGCAGTGCATGTGTATATTGTACATGCACATATCTTGTATGTCCTGTTGTACCAAGAGTAGTGATGGATACCATCACCCATGTAACTCCCGTGTACCTTAAGACCTAGAATGTAACCATTACCTTTGAAGTCTTCTGTGATTATATCCTTTTTCCTTTCTCCAGAGATGATCACTATCCCGATTTCTCTTAATCATATTGAACATAGACTGTCTAAACCCTGTACTCACAGTTTATAGATTAGAGAAATATTCTCAATATTGTTTCCAATGTCTGGTTTTTAGAAAGTCTAATTACCTGTTTTACGAAAAATTACGTATCATTTTAAAACCTTAAGCTGTTATTATATTTAAATAAGATTTAAAAATCTGAACATACTAATAACTTGTGTTTAAGCACACTGCTACATAAGAATTTGGGCTCTAGTTTTAATGCAAAACGTCTGCAAAAGCATCTTATCTCTAGGTTTTTCCTAAGATTTTTTGTTTTTCTATTCTCTATAATAGGATATATTTATATAGGAACTTTTGCTCCCAAGAGGACCTTATTAATTTGAAAGTACATAATTGTATCATGCCAAAAATATCTGAGGTTTATTGATGCTTATTGACTCCTAAATAATAAAACAAGGTATCTGTTTAAAATTGTTTTAGTCTTTGGAAAATATAGGTAGCATGAGTTAAACATTAATAAACACAAAATCTTTGTCTTTTGAACATATGATATTTGTTTTTTTGAACAGTCCTGTCTCTTAGGTACTCCCCAAAGCCATAATGGCAAAATTACTATTATTTTTAACATTTTATAAGTTTAGACATAATTTATAAGAATAACAATATGAATTAAATATGCTGATATTTAATACATATAAACTATTCTATTTTTCTCTTTTTAATTCTTCAGGGATTATACAGTCCGACCATAAGTTTCTCAAAAGGTGTAATGGATTTTATAAAAATATCAAATATCTTCTAGCATAATAGCCTTCATGAAATGAATGCACCTTAGTGTAAATTAGCTGTGTTTATCTGAAGCTTAGCTTCTTTCTTTTGAGGGTAGCTGTGAGGATGGAGGGCGGGAACACATAACAGCAGGCGATAATTTGGTGATGGAAGTTGCACTTTACATTTCTGCTTTCTCTGCTCAGTCCGGCTTGATGCGCGCCTCGCACTGAGCTGCCACACTATCACTTTGCCATGGGCTATGACAACGCCCCTAACAGTAAGAGTCTTCTCTTTTGTTTATAACACTTAAATGTCTTGGTGATCAGAACTTTTGCCTTTCTTCTCTGAATAAAATTGTTTTGTACTGACTTTTTTTATTCTAGTGAGGAGAAAGAAATAAAAGCAACCCGATTTCCTGTTACAAATTATCATAAATATTGGAGATGCAGATTTTTCTTAGATCATTAGCATATCATGCTGCGACCCACACCAGAATGTACCATTAACAAAGCCGCCTTCATGTAATTAATGTAAATAATATGGAACTACAGCTTGAGTTACCCAGTCAGCCTTGGCGAAAAGCATTTGTCATAACGCATCATCTAAGGAGCCCGGCCTCAATTCAAATTAAACTTCATGGGTTTGCCCCTTTATTTTTTCCTCTCATGCTATAAATTTCTGTGAAACATTTATGACTATAAATTTCTTTGAAACACCTATATAGGAGAAGAAAGCAATCCAGTAAGCTGAAATTAAAATTTTATTATTTACTGTGCTTCTGCTGGTGAGGACAATTAGTATCTTCATAAAGCTTGGAATGGAGATCGGGGGAATGCAGCTGAGGGCTTTCCGCCCTATCCTTAGAAGTGTTTTCTGTCCTCTGCAGCTGCCAGCAAATCTAAAGTATGGTTTCTGTCTGCCATTTGCCACTATTGCCCTCTGACTCCAAAACACAGAGGAGCATTGTAAATTTTTCATGAAGAGGTTTCAGTCTGTAAAACAGCAAACAGGAATAATGTTTTAAATGCAATCATTGTCAAGTTTGAACAATGTAATTTATCAAGAGAGCAGTTTGTACTATATAATAAGTTTCATATATTAATACAATTTTTCATCTGATGTCAGGCTTCTGATTTATGAATAGCCCATGATCTAAGGTGATCATTGAATTATAATTCAAGTAATAAGAAGCCAGGAACAAGACACTGGAAGTGCTACCCCGCATTAGCTTGCGTGCCGCCAAGCCAATTTACTAAACAACCGTGGGCTAAATGATACAGTTTTTCTAATTCAAAGAAGGCACTCGTTAATTAGATAAAGGCTAAAGCTCTCATTATTTTTAAATGATTTAAGAACGGGTAAAGATCTTACAGCTTATACTGCAGCGCTAATAGTTCTCTGGTTACTGCCTTGTAATAAGAGTATTAAAGACAGATGGGTCAGGCCGATTTAAACCAATTACAGCATTTCGTGTACACCGTCGCAGTGCCTGTTCGGAGGCGCATCACATGCTAATATTCGACATGTTTCAGATGGCCTGCGACACTGCTGATTAATGTGATTGACGAACACGTTGTTTTCTTCTGCTAGTTTTTAACGAAATGTCACACCTCTCGACTATAGTAATTCTTGAGGCTTCTTCCATATTTCTCAGAAATGTTTACAAGTGTGTTGTGTATATTTCACTTCCTGATATACCAAACTAATGACAAAAATCAGTACTTTCAATTCCGTCAATGTATTGAGCACCTGTTAGGTGCTGGGCACTGGTAAAATCTGCAACTTGTCATATGTTTCCCTTTAATTACCTTGATTCCTGTGATAGCAAATGGGTAACAAATTCAGTCATTAGTTTAAAAAAATTAGTAAAAGTTCTTACCCAAATACTTCTAAGACTGTGAATTTGTTTTATAGTAAATGTCAGACTTCGGTTTATATAAAAATTATAAGTTCATAAAGTAGCTTATGTTTTGTGAAAATTAATAAGCCACTAAGTGCTTGAGTCCTTTGTCCATACAGCTTTGCTGCCTGATTGTGTTTATCCATATTTTACGTTTATGGCAAATACTTTTTATGCTGTCCGCTTGTGCAACCCTCGTCTTGGAGCTGTGGTGCTGGTTGGCTGGTTGTTCTTCCCTCCCCCCCCTTCCTCCAGGTCACAGAAAGAGTGAAAAATTCCCATGTTTTATCACCCAGCTGTCCAGAAGTGTGTTCCTTGACTTGAAAGAATTCATTCTCATTGTTTGCTCCTGTGTACGTACACACACACACACACACACACACACACACACCCTTTCACAGGACACCTTAAACATCATTAGCTTTTTTGTTTGCTTTTTAATTTCCTGTCACATATTTTTCCTGTTTTGTTATTGCAGTGGTCAGCTTCAAACGCTGCCGGTTTTTATCTCTGGAAAGCCTCCGCCTTGTCCGGCAGAGGTGGCCAGACCACCTGTCCTGAAAAAATAATGGTTGGTTTTTCAGTGTCCTTTGGATTTAGACCTCCCTTCATAAATGCACGTCATTGTAAGTGGACCCAGCCTTTGGGAGACAGGCACCATGGACCCCACATTCTACCTTAGGACCGGTCTGGGCTCTGTCGGTGCCCTTCCCCTCTGAGAGCCCACAGTCACGTTGTTTCTTGATTCCGTATTTCAAACTTGTTGGGCATATGCTTGCAATTAAAGATCTAGTAGATAACTATGGACCTGTAAAGGAAATCTGAGAAGGAAAATCAGATATATAGAAGATTTCAAATTGGTGTACATTTCTCCTTTGTGCGCCTTATTTTTTATCTTTTTAAAAAAATTTCCTTATCTGAGCAGCAACAAGATACGTTATTAATGGACCCTGAGTCGGACAAGGTATTTGTTATAGTAACTTTTGACCTGTTTAATAAGTAGTCAAGCTGGGTAGCGGAGTTTTTATTGTACTCTGCAGTGTACAGTTATGAAGTGTGGTACATAATAAAATAAAAGCAATAATGTTGATATTTCTGAGGGATCCATCAGAGCTGACCTGAAGCCGCATATTTCATCTGGTTTGTCTGGGTATGAATGTTTGAAAGTTATAGCTGAAATTACTGGAGACAATATCGTGTTTATGACTTCTGATTGTTTACCATTGTAAGCAACCTCACCCTTTGTGATTCCCAAAACTGTTTCTATGACAGTTCATTCGTGTTGATGTCAAGAAACAAATGAAAAAGACGAAATACATTTAGTATTAGGCAATAAGACATTTTAAGCTAAATGTTAGTATTTAATGTGTAAGAGTGTAAAAAGCAAAAGTGGAGCCATTCTCATGGGGAAGAAGAGATTGTGGGGCATTTTTGTAGTTATAAGCAGATTTTTCTGTGTTTGTAATGCTCAGCTCTGTGCTTCATAAAATCATTCACTTAGCTTGAGATGGCTTTGTGTAGGAAAGCAGAAGAATGATCCAGGAGGAAGAGACTCTTTTCAATAGAAAAGTGCAGCGTGGGTTGTGCTGATCAGCGTGCGGAGAATGAGAGCTGTTTAACGCTGGAGAAGAGGGGCCGTTTGAATCTAAAAAATACGTGTGTCCGTATAAAGATAAATTACTGCTTTGAAATATAATTTATGTGTTTGCTTGCTTCTCTTTCTTATCAGATTTTATGTACCTTGAGGATAGAGGCCTGTGTCCTATTTATCTTCGTGTTTCCAGAGCATAGGCTAGAATCTGGCCCATAGTGGATGCTCAGGAGACATTTGCTTAATTAATATATTAGTAGTGGAAATGCTTGAATTTTTTCTCCAGCAACAGCTCCCAAATAGTGTGAGTCCAAGGAAAACAAATACAAAACAAATGGTTTCCTAACAGTGGAGCTCTTAAGATATTCAGTACTGCCTCAAAAATGACTGATGCCTAATTTTTTCCCTTATAAGAAGGAAATTCATCTGTCTTGATCAAGTAGACCACTTTGAAATCAGTTTTCATTTGGATGAAAACCTCATGCTTATATTTTTTGTGAATTATGGAATTAATAAAGTTTCACCCAGGATCATTCATAACTGAGCTTCTAGTAAACTGCAGAATTTTGGTGGTGATGGTGATGATGGTATTATTATTATTATTATTATAACTTAGCTCACCAAAATACAGAATCATTAATTTTCAGCAAGTTCCTGAAATCTCTACATACACAGTTTAACCACGAACTGTTTTTTACCACCATATCTGCTGACACCAAAGTAAATTTCAAGGCACATTTTCAGACGCATCATCATTCACTGGTGTGTTAATTCTATAAATTTTGTTTTAGATGTCGTGTTGGGGATAGGAAAGATATTAATTAATGGTAGATAGGTTTTTAAACATTTTGTTCAGCTCAGTGCTTTCATTTTATATGACTATGATGAGTCATTGGTGTTTCAGTTCATTGATGGAATGACACAAAAATATTCATTAAAAACATGGCAACTGTAAAATAATAATATGTAAATGTTTTATGTGATATGCATAATATTTAATTTTAGAAATAAAAGCATTTACTTTAAGGAATCCATTATATACTTGTGAGTTGTTTCAAAGGTGATGCTCCAGATATCCAGACACAGACACGTAAGTCTGTTAAACGGATTCACCTTTCAGTACATGCCTTAGGAGCAGTCATCAGAAGTAGTTTTTACATTGTCTTTTTCCCATCCATTGTGTCCACCGCATTTCAGATGGCCCAGAATCAGGCAGTGAGAAAACCTGATTGGACCTCCAGGAAGTGCTCTGATGTTAATCAGCCTAGTGTGCAAGACAGAAAAGCTGATAGTCCGAAATTGCACTTGAAACTAAGACAGACTGTCAGTCTTTAGGAATGTTGGGGAATGGCCTATTTATGTAATCAGATACTAACCCTGGGAGGGAGCTGTCAGGCACATTCTTGTTGTGTAAGCAGCAGGCAAACTGTGCTTTATCTGACAGACAGTGTGTAAATCTGTCCATGCAAAAATCCAAATGTTTAGTTTGCTCCAGTCACTGTAATAATCTGCTTATTTTCGTTTGCTGGAGCAATGACATCACTTAGCAGAATGTGCTGCAGACATAAGGCCCAGATAAGGCTGAGTTAGTGTCAGTCATTCATTCCCTGATTGGCAAGAAGATAAATAGGAATTTACTAGGGGTTTGCTTTCAGCTAAAAGAATAGACAGCATTTTCTGGTCAGAAATAACTATTTAGCTTGGTTATTTTACACCTTGGGAAAATGGGTAAAATACATCATGTCTCATTATAGTATCCAGGAATAAGGATCCTACTGTATCAATAACTATTGAATAGTTATGTCCCAAAGGAATCTTCTTTGATTTGTTAAGATGCCTTTACTTCCATGTATGCGTGTGTATGTGTGTGTGTGTGTGTGTGTGTGTGTGTGTACTCCATTGACTTTTGTGTGTGTTATATGCAATATCCTTTCATTTTTCATTTTAAAAATACCTCATTACTTCATCATTTGCTTACTGTGAATGGTGACATCTTCATTAATATGGACATTTAAGAATCTGTAAATTAAATCCTATTTTTGAAGAGAAATTAAAGTTTTTTTCAGTCCTAATAGATGACTTTAATGTCACTTTAACTCTGTGACATTAAAGATGAATTCCGTCTTCATGTATTTATTCAGTGAGAATAGAGCTCCTTTCTATAATTGAAAGATCTCCGTTTTTATCAAGTATTAATCGTTGGTGGTTTACTCCCTGGATAAGCAGTTTAAATGTTTAAAAAAACTCCTTTAAAACTCCTCTAAGGATCATTTAGGTTGTTGAAATCTCCATTCAGATCTTCAGTTTGACTTTACCAAATAAGCTATTTCTTTGCTAATTATAAATAATGATTTGAAATAGCATTAATTCTTTAACCAAAGGGGGAAACCCAGAACTGAACCGCAGTTTTCTACGATCTGTAACTTCACAGGACGCACCCTTGAACCCTCACCAGGAAAGCTAGCTTCTTGTCAGATTGAGCTGACGGCAGCACATGTGGCTGTGAGGCCTCCAGACAGAGGCCACCTTGCCCTGGTCCAGGTAGCCAGACATGTCCTTTCTAAGAATTCTCACGACCGTGATAGAAGGGACAGACACACCTGCAGCAGCTCCGCTGTCACCTGGGTGTGAGAGGTGCGTGATTACATTCCCGCTCTGTGGTCTGCAGAGTTGAGGTCATCTTTGTCGTGATTGAGTACCAGAGTGCAAAGTGCATTTACATGGCACTCTGTTTTAATTATTTACTTCTTCAGCCCATGCTAGGAACTTCACACCATTAGTCAAAGTTTAATTGTTTTTAATTACCTGTCAAAGTTAAAATTGCCCAAATTTTCCAATCAACTACTTTGGAATGCTGTACCCTTCGGTTTGATCATAGAATTCTAAAATGTTACCTCTTTCCCTCTGTTGTCAGCTATGTCTCTCCGGGTCCCAGGTCAGATCTACTTAAGCTCAGGTAAAAGTTAAAATTCAATCAGAGGACTTGTTTACGTGGTAGCAATTAAAATGTGCTAATATTTTTGCTTTTGCTCTTCCCCAGAGGAAATTTTCCTAATGATCTTTCACCTGGGCCTTTATTCTCAGTACTGTTCTTCTGCCTCTTCTGCCTCTCAGCGACTCTGTGTATGTTCCCTAGTGCTGACTGTGTGTTATTTTTGAAGAACAGTGGATCCCAGTAATTGATGTACTGATTATGGAAGATGTTAGTGATGTTTGGAGATGTAGGACACAGACCTCTGGACGTTCCATGAGGAGGTTTGTAGAAGTGATGCCCCGTGTCTGTTCTGTCTTTTAGCATCTCCTCTGGAGTGCCAGGCTCTCTCACGTTTTTGTGAGTCGCAACATGTCTGTGCCAGTGGAAGGCTCCCTTCGTCTGTATCTACTGCTTACATATAGAATCCGTGTTTATCCACCTTTTATTTTTATGTGTTTCTATCCTAGTTCTCCGTTTCAGCGGGGACCTTTCCGGACAGTAACTGTTGGAGCACCCGTGACGCGTAAGGCGCCAGAGCAGCTTGTTTCAGGCTGTGGGGCCCGGCGAGCTCCCGTGCTCGATGCTGTCTTCCCTTCCCTTCCCTGCGCCGCCTGGGGGTCGCTTGCTACGTAGCTGGGCGGTACTTAATGTACCAAGCAGTGAATTGGGCCCTGGGAATACAGCAGCAAATAAAGCAGGCCAGTACTCTGCTGTGATGAGCTACGACATTTTGGTGTGGGAGATACTCAGTAAACTGAATGAAAAGGGGCGCCTGGGTGGCTCAGTGGGTTAAGCCTCTGCCTTCAGCTCGGGTCATGGTCTCAGGGTCCTGGGAACGAGCCCCACGTCGGGCTCTGCTCAGCGGGGAGCCTGCTTCCCCCCTCTCTCTGCCTGCCTCTCTGCCTGCTTGTGACCTCTGTCTGTCAAATAAATTTAAAAAAAAGAAAAAGAAAAATATATTCCAGTTTTAAAACAGTGATGATATAGTAAAATAAAAGAGGGGAGAGCCATGGTGGGGTGCTGGGGTGCCAAGGGAAAGCCTTGGAGAGAAGATGACAGGTGAGGCAGGAGGGGCTGAGCCCGGTGAGTATTTCAGGCAGCGTGTCCCACTGGAAGTCGTGCGCAGGGTCCGCCTAGTGTCGCGGGGGCCACCGTGCCAGAAGCAAGGCCCAGGAGGGGAAGCTCATGGGAGCTCAGGCCACAGGACACTCTGGAGGACTCCTCAAGGACTCTGTTTTTTTTTCTTCTGTGCAAGATAAGAGGGTTTTGAGCAGAGGCCTGGCATGGTGTGGCGGAGGTTGTAACAGAACCACCGTGTGTAGTGTGCAGAGAGCAGCTGAATGGCAGGAGGTGGAGGGGGCGAGCAGAGACAGAAAGCACATCAGAGGTGTTCATCACGCTCCTGCGTGATGGGATGACGGTCAGCTGAGCCCTGGTGTTGGCAGTCGAGGCGAACTCTCACTATATTTGGAAAGCACAGCCCACAGGATGTGCTGATAGGTTGGATGAGAGAAAGAGTAATGAATGATGCCGAGATTTTGGCCTGGACCTTGAAGTCGTGTCATTAACTAGATGGGCAGAAGCATTGACCGAGCAGGTTCCATTGGTAGATGTTGGGAGCCAGAGTTAGACACATGAGACATGAGACACCTATGGCCATCCCGGGGGATATGTCGCGTGCATGGCTAAGTACAGATGAGACCTCACGGAACGCATCTGAGCTACACGTAGGAATTTGGAAGTTGTCAGAATAGAGGTCACCGAAGGAGTGAGTGGAGGTCAGAAAGGAGACTTACAGACCAGACCCTACGTTATGGCTTTGGGAAGGTGAGGAGGAAACATCAAGGGTGACTGCTGAAAATCACGAGACTGTCCCGTTCTCAAGTCAAGGGGGTGGGGGTGGAGCCTCCACCAGCTGCTGATGCGTCCATCGTGGGGTGCTGCACACAGGCAGGGCAAGTCTCACCCTTGGGCTGGACTCTGACATTTAGTGAAGATACTGATGCACCAACAGGACCACAGGATGTCCGAGGCGCTGGCTGCTGGGCATGCTGAACTCTTGGGGCCTCCTTTCTGGGTGCCTTTGCACAAATGCTGCTGTCCTCCGGACTCTGCTGGAGCAGCTGGCCCTGCGTGAGGCTTGGTGACACCCTTTCTGCTCTGCCCACGCCTCGTTACTACCTTATGGGAAATAACTTCTTGCACTGTATTACTTCATTTCCATGTATTTTACTCCGAAAAATCTTTAGTAAAAAGATTGGTATGAAGTGCTCTGCAGTTTTCTTTGTATCGTAAACTAAACGAGCAAGCGCTTTGTCTTTCATTTCTGTTCTTTCCCAGCCCATAATTGAAAAGACATTTATGTCGTTAACCTCATTTTGGTAGCTTCAGTTTATTCTGTATTTTAGCCTCCCTAGCACTAGCCCTATGCCAAGTACAAATATGTTTTATCACCTACATCTTTCCAGTTGTTTTGCTTATGTACTTTAATTACATGTAAAAGAAATTTAGTCTGGTATTTTGAATGCTGGAAGGTATATAATAAATGATAATGGCAATCTACATAGTCTTGAGGTGTTGAAGATTTGAAAAATTAGCATAAGTGATCTATATATACAGTGTTTGTATGCCTATCCAAACTTATCTTTCCAAAGTAATTTAGGAAGTAGATGAAATTCACAAATCTGTTTTGTGAAAAGAAGAATCTGCAGCTGTACATGTCCAAATTCTTAAATAAATGATGCCCTTTGTGTTGAAGGAAGTGACTATCTTGCTCTGCCCTGCATTGGAGACTTCTCTCCCATCCGCGTGTACCTGGAACACGCACGCACCCTCTGGTTTTGCTCATGCTTCACTGCAGCTGACTCCTGCCCATGTGCGGTGGCTGTGCGGGAAACGGTGAGGGGCCTCCTAGTATTCTATTAACGGCTTACTTGCAGTCAGATCACGTAACTTCAAAACCATTAAAAACTTGTTTCTTATGTTAATCTAATTTTAGCACTTTCCCTTGAACCTATGATTTAGAAAGGAGCAAATCAAATCCCTTATAACATGATCTTTCTATATATTTGAGTGCCAGGATGTGATGATTTAAAGTGAGCTGCAATCCGTGTCAGGCTGTACAGGGTCCACGTTGAGCTCGTCGGCTGAACTCACATTGTGTCTCGGTGATGCCCCAGTGCACAAATGCCCCAGGATATTTACTCTAGATTGTGCTGTAACTGCTGCTCTTCAGACTGAGGTCGCAGAAAGGGTCAATTTTGTACTGAACTCCGAGATTGCCGGGCAATACATCTCAACCCTTCTAGCTAATCTTACCTTGAGCTCAAATGGTTCCCTAGATCATCCTGACATGCTAGAAGGCCGAGATGATGACAAAGGCCAAGACAATGAAATACCCAAGTTTGGAAAGGCTGCCTTTCCTCACTCCAGCAAATCACACAGTCACCATCAGGTTGGACAGTCCTTTCTAAATCTGGAAAATATATTCAAATGTCTAGAAATTGTTTCCGTAATAGAAACATAAAGACCTCTGGAATAAATTTTAAGCATACCGTGTGTGTAAGATGCGTGAGTCCATGGAACATGTTCCAGTATTACAAAAATAGTTTTTAAGAAAAAAAAAATACTAGTAGTACATACATTAAAAGTAAATTTTAACTTGTTTGATAGAAAGGAATATTTTGTTCATTTCAGTTTAGTCTGTTGTTTATTTGGGTCCTGTATGAAGTCGTTTGGGATACATAGTGAGAGTCTGTTGTCTCTTGACTGTAAACAATGCACACGTTCTGAGAGTTAAACACTACACTGGTGTCAGTTACTGGTTCTAACGGTATAGCATGAACAGCTTTCAGTCTTTGTGCTAGAGGTCTATCGAGCACTACTGAGGATCTGTCATATTGTCTTCAGCTTATTAATTTTGTTGAGAAAACTATCACTCTTTTTAAAGTACCCTGATAGGTCTTTATTGGAGAGTATTGCTGGCACGGATTGCTGGCAAGGAATCCAAGTAGGAAACTATGGCTTTATCAGTGCTGTTTAAATCATTGTGAAATAACAGATAATTCTCTTGATTCACTATTTACAGAACACCAGTGATCTGACTGTGATGCACAGTGAAGAGATGTCTTGTGCCCGGTATTTTTAGAAGTACTGATGTGGGCACACACCAGGAATAAGGATTGCATGGCCCTACTGAGGCTCAGCCTCAGTCTGGCTGTCCAGTGCCAGGTGCCAGATTCTCTTTCCCCAGCACCATGAGTATCTGAACCCGAATATTATTTCTGAGCCCATAGCACACAAGAAGCTGAGCAATATTGTTCCTTTGAAACTATCAGCTTTATTAGCAAAGGGGGATTGGGATTTATTTCATAGAGACGTATGAGATTTTTTCTATAACACGTATCTGTCATAGTAAAATTACATACAATCATGTTAATGAAACATTTTCTTTGCATAATATAAATAACACCATAGTATAAAGACCTTATTGTGACTTTTATGAATTCTGTATGGATCATAGGTTTTTGTCGACTAGGACTGTGACAGGTTGTCCGAATTGGGACGGAAGTTTTTGTTCATACTCGGCTGCCATTAATATATCAGTTGTGTTTAATATTAATTAATTAATTTGAGAGGGAGTGACGAGCCAGAGGAGGGGCAAAAGGAGAGGGGGAGAGAATCTAAGCAGATGCCACACTGAGTCCGACACGGGGCTTGATCCCAAGACCCTGAGATCATGACCTGAGCCAAAACCAGGTATGGAACATGCAACCGGGTAAGCAACCCAGGCGCCCCTAATTTTAATATATTAAAAATTTGTTTTAAAAAGATTTTATTTATTTATTTGACCGAGACAGAGAGAGGGCACAAGCAGAGAGAGCGAGAGAGAGAAGCAGGCTCCCCACCAAGCACGGAGCCTGATGCAGGACTCGGTCCCCGGACCCTGGGATCATGACCTGAGCTGAAGGCAGCCACTTAACCCACTGAGCCACCCAGGTGTCCTAATATATTAAAATTTTAAAAGAAAATTGCTTTAGTTAATTTTGTAGCTGATTTTCTCCATTAGTGCTTTTCTCCTTTTTGTAAGCCTGTTTTTGATCTTACTGGTTGAATCTGTCCTGTTCATGTTTGTTAGCCCGCTCACTCTGATAGCGCAGGTGACTGGTGAGATGGTTACCAGGAGACTTAGTAGAAGGCTTCTCCCTTGACATGTGAATGGATCTAGTCTGAGGTTCTTAGCTCTTCAGTAACATGTTCATAGCATCTGCAGGTATGTAGCCTGAAGGACAGCTGTCTTTGCGAGCGCTGACGTGCTGTTTGGAAGACTGCGTTACTCGGCCAGACATAAGTGAGCTCATCGTAAGTCTCAGATGAGGAGGTTGGTATGGCAGGTTTTTCTTACCCCCAGCTGGGCACAGATCTGTGGCTTATATGCATATATCCTGCGTCCGTCCGAGTGCTTCTGGGCACTTGTGGAGGGTAAAGACACCCCCTTAGAAATTATAATCAAGTAATTGTGGAAAGAAATCCCTGAAGAGACATAGGAAAGGAAAAGAGAAAAACAATAGGCCATGGTTCCTTTTGTCCTCGAAAAGCCAAACCCCTCTCCCTGGCTATTGGGGGATCTTCATCTGACTCAGCCTGGATTCTGCAACTTTATTTCTCCCTTCCCTGCCCCATGCTCGCCACCCACCTGTGGGGGCTCCGATGATTGGCTCCTACTCACCCCACCTGGCCACCTCTGCCTGTCTCTGCCAGGAGCGGGGAGCTTGTCTTGCCCGCTGACATTCCTGCTCTGTTCTCTCAGGCCCCACCTCTTCTAGGAAGCCTTACTGGCCATTTCAGTCAGTAGCCACCAGTGCTTTCTCAAAGCATCTTAAAAGAGGGTCCTTAAAAAGCCCAACAGAATGCGGTGCTTTTGTGTTCTAATTATCTCACTGAAACTAGTGTTGACCATTGGCCCATAGGTTCTTTTTGCAGAAGCATGTATGTCTTTTGTTTATTTGTAGATTCGAACGTAGCATGGGTCAGTGTAGACACACACTGAGTTCTAACACATACTCTTTTTGTTTTTTTTTTAATTGATCAGTTGCTATGGAAGGAGCTGAACGATTATAATCTGAAGATTGTGAGGGCTGGGTTGTAAATGTCCAAAGACTTAACGATAGGGCATTTGTGATGAAGCTGTAAATGGAGTTTGAAATTCGTTTTGTCAATTTATCTCAAAATATTTATATTAGAGCACTGACTTAAAAGAAATTCTCTATGTATGGTCTTTAAACAGTAATATTAGTCCTTTATTTGCAACTGCTATTTTAACCTTCCTTACATAAATCCAGTGTTTTCTTCCCTAACCTGAAGCAATAAAATTTCATTTAGTCCAGAATAGAGGATTGTGGCAATTTAATATATGTCTTGTTCTTCAGGACTTGACTTCTATGGTTAGTTAAAATTGTTTCAACTTCCCAAGCCCTCCAGCTCTGCAAAACCCTTGAAAGGGGTTAGTTTGAAAGGGAGGGAGTAGCCTGTGAAGGGAATGGGTCTCATATGCGGTATAATTCCTTCCACCTGTTCTTCTCGTGTTGGTGTTTTAGAGCCGTGCAGGAAACATAAACTATTTCAGAACTGACCCAACTTCTCAGACCCTGAGAAAAAGACTTAGTGGAGCTTTGTTTTCAGCAGCGCTCAATTCGGGTTCTTTTGCCCTGTAGATCCGGGTGTTTGGGGGACAGAGGTGGGGGAAGGGATGTGACCTCCGTCATCTCTGCCAGGGTTGGGCTCCCTGCGACCTGCAGGCCAGATCTGGCCCACAAGGTGTTTTTGTAAAGAAAGTTTTATTGGAACACAGCCACACTCCTTTGTTTATGCACTGCCTGCCGCTGCTTCTGTCCTGTGGAGGCAGAGGTGAGTAGTTGCATCACACGTGATGATCCACCACGGAGAAGATACTGACTGTTCTTTGCACAGAGCCTCTCCAGGCCCCCGTCGAAGATGCTGTGCTGGTGAGCGCTGGTTTCAGCACAGGCAGGGGAATGGGAGAAACTCCAGCCACACTTCACCGGATGGTTTTGGATAGACTAGAGTTTACGGTCTCTTTGACAAAGAAAAATTTCATGGGAATGAGATTTTGAAGGATGAATTCAAATCTTTAAGGGCATAGCCCTTATAATCCTTGAATGTTTTTCTTTAGAATGAGTCATTCTCTTGGTTCTTAGTAGACTAAAGCAACCTGGGATTAATATTCTGCTTAATGCTCCTCCCAGAAGTAATTTTGACACAAAGCTTTTCAACCTTTGGATTAGGTTGAAAGAGCCAGAAAAGGTATTTCACAGCTTTTAGGATCTGAGTGATATGTTAAGAGGTTTTAAAATGACAGGCTTTGGCGTGAGTGAGGTTAAATTTCTTTTCCAACTAGTTAACAAGAATCTAGCCTGTTAATTAGGCTAATTATCACCTGTTCAGGGCAAAAATGCACTCAAGACTCTTGGCTTCAGCAGCAGGCTGCCTTGCAGTGTATAAAAGCCCCAGGGGCAGGGGGTGTGTGTGGGGAGCAACTTTCCTCTGTAACCACACTTGAGCCTGAAGAGCTGAATTTGGTAAATGAAGCCATTCCAATCTTAGCTCTTAGTGGCTTCTTGATGTAAATCGTGCTCAAGTGTTACATGTAATCAGAAACAGGCCATGCTCCCAGTCCAGCCTGATTGAAGTGCTCGTGTCATCACGGACTGTTTGTGGTTTTGGGTCATAACTTCATTCACTGAGTCTAAGAGTTTTTATTTGGAGTTTGTGCGCACACACACACACACACTCTCTCTCTCTCTCTCTCTCTCTCTCTCTCAAAGGGACCCTGAGTGTCCTCGTGTTTATACTTAGCTGTCACTATACCTTTTGGATTAGTCAGTTCAGAGAAAACACTGATTTGTTTCCGTGCAGTTTAAAGTTGGGCATTTCATTTAAACACGTGTGTCGTACTTTGAAACTTGAATAGATCTTCACCCGTTACCGTGAGGTGACACTGGGGGTATTTAATGTGTGTTTAGCGACTGTCGCGCATGGGTCCCTCTGAGAGCGGCGTCGGGTGTTTCTGCTCTGGTATTCCCGGGCTGGCACCGGTCGGTGTCTCGCAGTTCCGGCGCCCCGGATCCTGCACCGGATGGCACAGCCAAATATCCTGAACTTGGTCATTTTGCTGTTACCCTTCGGTATCCTTTCCCAGCATTAGGTGCTCACCTGAATTAATTGAGTGTCCTAGCTGCTCTGCAGTGGTTGTCTGAGGTGCCTTTCATGTCCTTCTTTGTTCAAGAAAAGTGATTGTTTGCCGTTAAGTTTGAGGCTCAGCAGAATTCCTGTGGTGACCCTACTGTGCCGAGAGGCTGTCATTCTCTATTTTCATTTCATCTCTTAGTGTATTACCATATCATTACGAAATAAAAATCATTTTAAAAAGAGGCTTTCATTCCCAAGAAACTGCCTAGGCATTGGTAGTATTTGAGTAACTGAGAAATTGTGGAGACAAATCCATTAGTGTGTTGGGTGATTTTGGGGGGGACCCCGCACACCTGGCCTTGAGTTCACGGTTCCTTGTTCCCCCATAGAGACCAGCGCTGCCTGGCTGTGTGCCTGCCATGCTCGCAGCCTCAGTTGGCTGCACAGGAAGAGTTTTGAATCAGTCAACACCTTTGTTTCACAGTTTTGAAAGATAATAACTGCATGATTTGTTAATATTTTGACAAAATTTAGCTTACTCTTTATTGAGATTGTATCTGTAGCACACCAGACCGTGCTCAGTGCTGTGCAGTTTTTGCAGACGTAAATTTGTGTGGTTTATTAACTTGACAAGACTGGCCCAAGGAGTTCTGTAGAGAAGGTAAAAAAGACTGTTTGATTGTTCAATTAAAATGCTCATTTTTGACTTGTGGAAATTTTCAAAAATAATGAAAGCGTTGGGGAAGATGTTTACATATGGCCACATTGACTTTGGTTTCCTTCTCTTGGAAACAACAAAATGGTAGCAGCAGAGTGGACACTGTCCCCACGAGTGTGCCGTGACTCCCCTTCTCAGAGACTTGGTGTTTGCTTTTGCATGTGGACTTCATACGTTTGTATTTAATGCCTTTCCTTTTATGAAAACGTTACATAAAGGGTACAGTTATATACCAGACTTGGTTTGTTTTAATAGTTACATTTTTGAGATTGCTGATAAAAGTAGCCCTAGTTGATGCCTTTTTCCTACATTCAGCTATCTCATTTTGTGATTAAACCCATTATTTATCTATTCCACAGATGATGGATATTTAAGATAGTTTATATTTTAATGGAGATCATTGTTTTTCCATGCCTGTGCTTGTGCTGGTGTTTCCTAGTTTTGTATACCTGGACTGAGCTTTCTGGAAGAGAGGTAGGGACATCTCTAGCTTTTAAAAAACATTGCGAGGGGCGCCTGGGTGGCTCAGTGGGTTAAGCTGCTGCCTTCGTCTCAGGTCGTGGTCTCGGGGTCCTGGGATCGAGTCCCACATCGGGCTCTCTGCTTAGTAGGGAGCCTGCTTCCCTCTCTCTCTCTCTGCCAGCCTCTCTACCTACCTGTGATCTCTGTCTGTCAAATAAATAAATAAAAAATCTTTAAAAAGCATTGCGAATGTGATTTTATCCTAAATTATCCTGAATAGGAAAGGTTGGAAAAGAACACAAAAATATACTGGTGACACCTCTTACTGTATTTAAAAAATTATAAAGTAGTAAAGCACCAAAGTATCAAGGTATCCTTATCTTCATATGTAAGAGAGATATGTGCATATTTTTTAAGTTGCTTATAAATTGAGTTAGTAATCCACCTAATTGGGTTTAAAATACTTACAAATAACATTTTAAAATATACTTTGAGGAAGAGGAGTATAGAACCTCTTGTTAGGATGTTTATCTTCGATAGTAATATGGAAAGATGAAGTTAAGGACACAACTCAAAATAGAAGTCAGTGTATTTTGACATAACAGGTATGCCCTTTAAGCACTCGAAACAGCCCGTTGTCACAGTTTTGGTAAGGCAGAAGCACCTGTTAAGACAATGGTATTAATCATATAATTCGGCTCCCTACCAGTTCTTGGGTTTTACTTTGTACGTAATGCCTACTGACACCCCTGTGAGAATTTATAGTTTTGTTATATATCTAACAGTGTGGATCTTTAGTATACTCACTTGAAAATTTTTATTTAGTCTTGGCTCTGTTACTACAAATCATGTCGTGAGTGATTCAGAGAAGACGGGTTCCCCACCAGATTCAGCAGGGAGACCAAGCAAGGGCCCGGAGCCCTTCCGTGTATGGGAGGGGACAGCACGTAGGACTGTGACCTACTGGGAATATATTAGAAAATTCTTAGAATTTAACTGGGGAGGCCTTACAAATTTACACTAAAGGATGAACTCTTAACTGACTTTCCTATCAGAGTTACCAATATGAAAAAGGGCTTTATTCAAGAAAGTCGGACATCTCGATCCCTGGAAACCAGGAACTTTCTAATGACATCTCTTGGTAGGAATTGGTACAGGTGTTACGTGTAACGTGCTCTGTTTAAAATTGTTTCCTTCAAAATGTACAAATCATTGCTATATTGTCCTCTAATTCCCCGTTTTTGAGAACTCTGTTATCATTTTTATTTCTTTTGCTTTTGACCCCCCCCATTTGAAACCTTTGAAGATCACTTTATATCTGGTAGAAACATCCAGTGAAGCCTGAGGAAAGAGCGGGTAACAAAATGCCTTTTCTCAGTACAGGTCTGAGAGTCCTACTTGGCATTCTGAACTTTCTAGTAAATATTATAAAGTAGTCAGATTAGGTAAGACCTGGAAGCAGTGTTGAGGCCCATCTACTCTACCCGCAGAGATGACTTTCTGCACAGGACAGTTGTTATTCCTCTGCTATGGCCTGTCATATCCTATCATTTAAAAAAAAAAAAAATTAATTTATAAATGTTTAAGATTTATAAAGTTAAGAACTTTAGCATACCAAAGAAAGTTGCTGAAACAAATACGGGAAACACGGATGTGATTCCTTTATCTAGGTGGTAGGCAGGCAGTGATGTCATCTTCTGGGTGTTTGAGACACTCGCACTTGGTAGAGTCAGCAGAGGCGCTCAGGAAGGTGAGGGGTCCAGATGGCGTGAGAGCTGGGAGCTCGTGGCGGCTGGCA